>NC_057729.1:703241-752656 GCF_004010195.1 Chiloscyllium plagiosum | reverse complement strand
CCTTCATGAATAAGTGCACATTTGCTACCCTCTAGTCTTCTGGGACCTCACCTGTGGCTAACGACGATGCAAAAACATCAGTCAGGGCCAGCACAACTTCTTCTCTAGCCTCTTGCAGTGTTCTTGGATATATCTGGTCAGGACAGGAGATTTATCTATTTTCATACATTCTAATACGTCCAACACCTCCTCTACTGTGATGTGGACAGTCCCTAAGATATCACCACTAACTTCCCCAAGTTCCCAAGTTTTCATGCCTTTCTCCATAGTGAACTCAGAGGAGAAATATTCATTGAGGATCTCGCCCATCTCCTGTGGTTCTGCACACACATAGTACGCAGAACAGTACAGCACAGTACAGGGTCTTTGGCCCTTGATGTTAGTGCCGACCTTTTATCCTACTCAATGACAAACCCTTCATTTTACTATCATCTACACGCCTATCCAAGAATTGTTTAAATGTCCCTAATGTATCTGATTAAACTACTACTGCTGGCAGTGCATTCCAAGTACCCACCACACACTGTGTAAAGAACCTACCTCTGACATCTCCCCCAAACCTTCGTCCTCCTAGAATGATAGAATCCTTACAGTGTGGAAATAGGCCCTTTGGCCCAACAGGTCCACACTGTCCCTCTGAAGAGTAATCCACCCAGACCTATACCCCTACCCTATTATTCGACATTCATCTCTGACTAATGCACCTAACCTACACACCCCTGAACACCATGGGCAATTTAGCATGGCCATCTTTCGATTGTGGGAGGAAACCTGAGCACCCGGAGGAAATCCACACAGACACAGGTAGAATGTGCAAACTCCACACAGACAGTTACCCGAGGCTGGAATTGAACTTAGGTCCCTGGCGCTGTGAGGCAGCAGTGATAACCACTGAGCCACTGTGCCACTCCCATCGTGAGATAGCCATTTCCGCCCTGGGCAAAAGTCTCTGGCTATTCACTCCACCTCTGCCTCTCACCATCTTGTACATCGCTATCAAGTCACCTCTCATCCTTCTTTGCTCCAATGAGAAAAGCCTTAGCTCCCTCAACCTTCATAAGGCATGCCCTCCAGTCCAGGCAGCAACTTGGTAAATTTCCTCTACATTCTCTCTAAAGCTTCCACATCCTTCGTATAATGAGGCATGTACCTCATACTGCTAGGGATCTGGGTTTGATTCCAGCCTCAGGTGACTGTGTGGAGTTTGTACATTATCCCTGTGTCTAAGTGGGTTTCCTCTGGGTGGTCTGGTTCCCTCTCACAACCCAAAGATGCGCAGGTTAGGTGAACTGGCCATGCTAAATTGCCCGTAGTGTTCAGGGACGTCCAAGTTAGGTGCATTAGTCAGGGGTAAATGTAGAGTACATGTAGAAGATCCTTTATCCAAACATCCAAAAACCGAAAAGCTTTGAAATCCGAAGGTTTTTTTGTGAAGTTTTTTTCCTCATTAACAAGGTTGTTTGGTGAGCAAACAGTGAAACCAAGTCAACACCCACTTGGTGTGTGTCACTCAGATGCGACATGGGGGGGCGGCGTGTGGCCAAGCACAACAGGCCTGGGGTTTCTCCGTGAACACCCCCAAGTCGACATTCACTCTATGCGTGTCACTCAGATGCGATGGGAGGGCGTGCCTAAGCACGTTCTTAGTTAGAAGTCTGCTTCTCCGGTAAGATTTTTAAAAAGTTCACCATGAAACTGTCACTATTCTGAAAACTGAAAAATTCCGAATTCTGAAAAATAGCCAGTCCCAAGCATTTCAGATAAATGATCTTCTATTTGTATTGGGAAATAGGTCTGGAGGGGTACACTCCAGAGGGTCAATGTGGACCTGCAGGGCCGAAGGGCCTCTTACCACACTGTCGGGATTCTATGATTCTGAATCAAACTGTACTTTTCCAAATAATCATAAACCCGGTCTCTCAGAATCCTCCAATAATTTGCCCACCCCTGATATAAGATTTCCTGGTCTGTAAATCTCAGGGTTATCCCTATTTCCTTTCTTCAACAAGGGAAGAACAGCTTCCACCCTCCAATATCTGGTAATACTACAGTGGACAGTGAGGACGCAAAGATCAGTTCCAAAGGCACAGCAATCTCTTCCGTCACTTCCCGTAATAACCTTGGATATATCCTATCTGGCTCAGGGATTTATCAAACCTCATATTTTTCCAAATTTTCAGCAAATTCTCCTTCTCAACATCAACCTATTTAAGCATATCAGTTTGTTTCAAGCTGTTCTCAAAAATGCCAAAATCCCTCTCACTAGTGAATACTGAAGCACAGTATTCATTAAGCACCTCCCCTACCATCTCCAACTCCAGGCACAAGTTCTCTCCACTATCCCTGATCTACCTTACCCTCACTCTGGCCGTCCTCAGTTCGTCACGTTAGCGTAGAAAGCTTGCAGTTTTCCTTCATCCTACCCACCAAGGTTTTTTCATGCTCCCTTCCAGCTCTTCTAACTCCATTCTTCAGTTCCTTTCTGGCTACTTTGTAATCCTCCAGAGCCCTATCTGATCCTTGCTTCCTCAAGTAAGCTTCCTTCTTCCTCTTGACTAGATGTTCCACATCTCGTCGTCCAAGGTTCCTTCACCCTACCATCCCTTCCTTGCCTCCGTGGGACAAACCTACCCAGCACTCGCAGCAAGTGCTCCCTAAACAACCTCCACATTCCTGTCGTGCATTTCCTGGAGAACATCTGTTCCCAATTTATGCTCTATAGTTCCTGCCTAATGGCATTGCGATTTCCCCCTCCCCCAATTAAATACTTTCCCATACCGTCTGCTCCTATCCCTCTCCATCACTACAGTAAAGGTCAGGGAATTGTGATCAGTATCACCGAAATGTTCTCCCACTGTGAGAACTGACACCTGGCCTGATTTGCTGCCGAGCACCAAATCCAATATGGCCTCGCCTCTACTTGGCCTATCTACATAATAAGTCAGGAATTCTTCCTGGACATACCTAACAAAATCTGCTCCATCCAAACTATTTGCAAGGAGGAGGTTTCAATCAATATTAGGGAAGTTGATGTCACCATGATAACAACCCTGCTAGTTCTACATCTTTCCAAAATCTGCCTCCCAATCTGCTCCTCCGTGTCTCTGTTGTTACTGAGGGGTCTACAGAAAACTCCCAATAAAGTGACGTATCCTTTTGGGTTTCTGACTTCCACCCACACTGACTCAATTGACAAACCCTCCTCGACGATCTTCCTTTCTGTGATACTATCCCTGATTAGCAATGCCACTCCTCCATCTCTTTTACCTTCCGCCCTATTTACTTTTGAAATACATGTCCACCTTGGCCCTTGACGGGTCCTGTTCTCTCTCTCAAGTTATTCTTTTTCCTTTAATATACTTAAAGAACCTCTGTGGAGTCACCCTAATCTTCTCAGCCAAGTCAATCTCTTGCCTCCTTTTTGCTCTCCTGATTTCCTTCTTCCATAAACCCCGGTGTCCCCTATATCCACCTAAGTGGCGGGAAGCTGTTGGAAGGCAGAGCAGCAGAGCAGATGCAAGTATAAGAGTACCAAAACTCGGGGCACTGTAGTGGAAAAAAACGAGAGTGATATCACAGGGAAGCAGTGACTCGATTGGCTGGTAGGGAATCTGCACTGAATTCAAGAAAGAAGTATCAATAAATTTAATTAACTCATTATAAAAAAAGTTAATCAAGTAATTAACAAAGTAGAAATGGCTGGACGGGTGATGTGCTGTCCCTGTATGATGTGGAAGCTGGTTGGTCCTATTGCGAACTGCAGAGACCACATCTGCAGCTACCATTGGTTGTTAGAAGAAATCCAGCTCAGAAGTGACGAGCTGGAATCTGAGCTTCAAACAATGCGGCACATCCAGGAGGGAGATTTTTACCCGGATGCTTTGTATCAGGAGGCAGTCACACCTGGTAGATTAAGTACATCAAATATAGTCAGTAACCAGGGACAGCAGGGTGTGACTGCAAGCAAGGCAGATAGAGGGCCCCTGCAATCAGGAACAGATTAGCCTCAGCTCTTGACCTTGTCCAACAGGTACGAGATATTTGCTCCCAGTGTGGATGAGGTAAAGGGCTGCAGGGAGGATGAGCCAAAACACCACTGCACCGTCGTATGGGAGACCTTCAAGAGGTGGGAGCAAAAACACAAGTGATAGTTGTACAGGAGTATATAATTAGGGTGATAGTATTCTTTGTAAGCAGGATCGAGAGTCCTGCATAGTGCATTCTCTGCCTGGTGTCAGGGTAAGGGATATCTTTGAATGGCTTGAAAGGATATTGGAAAGGAAGGAAGAGGATCCAGTTGTTGTGATCCATGCTGGAACAAACAATATAGGCAATACTAGAAAAGAGGACCTGTTGAGAGATTATCAGGAGCTAGGAACCAAATTAAAGAACAGGTTCTCAAAGGTTATAATTTCAGAATTATTGCCCAAGCCATGTGCAAATTGGCATAGGGACATGAGAAAAAGGAATGTAAACACATGGCTAAAAGAGTGGTGTGGGGAAAAGGAGTTCCTTTTCATGGGGCACTGGCATCAGTATTGGAACAGGAGGGATTTGTACCGCTGAGACGGTCTCCACCTGAACGAAACTGGGACCAATGTTCTAGTGAAAAGGATAAATAGGCGGGACAACAGGACTTTAAACTGGGAAAGAGGGGACAAGGGAAGGGCAAACCTTCCCCCAATAGGAAGCAAAGCAGGAGGTTAACATCTGTTGGGCTGGATTCAACTGTGTGGGAAAACATAAAAGTAAGGAAGAAGAACTCAGGAGAGGTTATTAAAGTCTCCAGCACAGACACAAATAGGACACAGTGTTTGGAAAGAGTTAGCAATCAAACTTCAAGCACACTGGACAAACGAAGGACAATGAGAAGAGTGACAGTTACTACAGGACTGAAGGTGTTACATCTGAATACACACAGTATAAGGAATAAGATAAATTATCTTGTGGCGTAGATCAAAATTGGCAGGTATGAAGTGGTGGGCATCACAGAAATGTGGCTGCAAAGGGATCAGGATTGGGAGCTGAACATTCAAGCATATATATCCTATTGAAAAGGACAGGTAGGTGGGCAGAGGGGATGGAGTTGCCGTATTAGTAAGAACTGAAATCAAATCAACAGTAAGAAAGGAGTAGGGTCAGATGGCGTAGAATCTGAGTGGGTAGAAGTGAGGAACCGCTAAGGTAAAAAAAATAGTTGGAGTTACGTACAGACCTCCAAACAATAGTCAGGAGCTGGGGTGCAAAATACACCAGGAGAAAGGGTGTGTTGGAAAGGCAAGGTTACAGTGATCAAGGGGAATTTCAATGTGCCAGTGGGCTGGGAAAATCAGGTTGGTAGTTGCTACAAGAAAAGGAATTTGTGGAATGTCTCCAAGATGGCTTTTTGGAGCAGTTTGTGGTGGGCCCCACCAGGGAACAGGCAATACTGGAGTTAGTGTTACGCAATGAGGCAGACTTGATAATGGAGCCAAAGGTCATGGAACCCTTCGGAGGCAGTGGTCATAATATGATTGCATTTAATCTGCAATTTGAGAGGGAGAAGATAGAATCAGAGGTAACAGTATTACACCTGAATAAAGGCAACCACAGAGGCATGAGGGAGAAGCTGGGCAGAATTAACTGGGACAGGAGCCTAGCAGAAAAGACAGTGGAAGTGCAATGGCAGGAATATCTGGGAATAATTCAGGAGACACAGCAGAGATCCATCCTGAGGAAAATGAAGCCTGTTACAGTGATGATGAGGAAAGCATGGCTGACTGGGGAAGTTAGGGATAGCATAAAAGCAAAAGACAAAGCATATAATGTGGATGTAGGTTTGCTTGAGGCCAACTGAAGATGTTACCTAGTTGGGTGACAAAATGTCTGGAAACGAACCTTCCAGCTCAGCGAGCAAACCTACATTCAGAACCTCAACCTGAGCTACAAATCTTCTCAAAACTCGCTAAGCATATGTGGCAGCAAGGGTAGTGGGAAACCAGAGGATTGAAAAACTTACAAAGATAACAGAGGACAACAAAAAAGAAATAAGGAGGGAGAAGAATAAATTGGAGGTTAAGCTAGCCAGTAATATAAAGGAAGGCTGTAAGAGTTTCTTTAGATATGTAAAGAGCAAAAGAGAGGCAAAAAGAGCAAAAGAGAGGCAAAAGTGCACATTGGGCTGCTGGAAAATGACACTGGAGAGATAGTAGTGGGGAACACCCAGGTAAATAGTGCGGTGAAGAAGGCATATGGCGTACTGGCTTTTATTGGTAGAGGAATTGAGTTCTGGAGTACTGAGGTCATGTTGCAGTTGTATAAGACTCTGGAGTATTGTGTGCAGTTTTGGTCGCTATACTATAGGAAGGATGTGGAGGCACTGGAACTGGTGCAGAAGATGTTTACCAGGATGTTGCCTGGTATGGTAGGAAGATCGTATGAGGAAAGGCTGAGGCACTTGGGGTTGTTTTCATTGGAGAAAAGAAGGTTTAGGGGTGACTTGATAGAGGTGTACAAGATGATTAGGGGTTTAGATAGGGTCGACAGTGAGAATCTTTTTCCACGTATGGAATCAGCTATTACAAGGGGGCATAGCTTTAAATTAAGGGGGGGTAGGACAGACGTTAGGGGTAGGTTCTTTACTCAGCGATTCGGGAGTTCATGGAATGCCCTGCCAGTAGCAGTGGTGGACTCTCCCTCATTATGGGCATTTAAGCGGGCATTGGATAGGCATATGGAGGATAGTGGGCTAGTGTAGGTTAGGTGGGCTTGGATCGGCGCAACATCGAGGGCCGAAGGGCCTGTACTGCACTGTATTCTTCTATGTTCTATATTCTAACAAGCAAATGGCTGAGGAACTGAATAATTACTTCACATCAGAAGACACGATGAATATCCCAAAAATTCAAGAGAGTGAGGGGGCAGAGTTCGATACAGTGGCCACCAAGGAGAAGGTGCTAGAAGAACTAAAAGGTCTAAAAGTGGATAAACGACCAGATGGACTATACTCCAGAGTTATAAAGGAGATAGCTGAAGAGATAGTTGAGGTGTTAGTGGTGATCTTTCAGGAATCACTAGAGTCAGGGAGAGTCTCAGAGGACTGGAAAATTGCAAACCTGACACCCTATTTAAAAAGGGAGTAAGGCAAAAGATAGAAAATTACAAGCCAATTAGCCTCACCTCAGTCATGGCTAAGATTTTGGAGTCCCTTGTGAAGGATGAGATTTCTAACTACTTGGAAATAGATGATAAAATAGGGCAAAGTCAGTATGGTTTCATCAACGGGATGTCATGCCTGACAAATCTGCTAGAATTCTTTGAGGAGGTAACGAGCAGGTTAGACCAAGGAGAGCCAATGGATGTTGTCTACCTGGACTTCCAGAAGGTCTTGGACAAGGTGCCGCACAGGAGGCTACTGAATAAGGTAAGAGCCTTTCTGTTAGAGGCAAGGTGCTGCCATGGATAGAACAAAAAAAAACCAAGAAAATTACTGCACAAGAACAGGCCTTTTGGCCCTCCAAGCCTGTGCTGATTCAGATCCTCTATCTAAACATGTCGCCTATTTTCGCAGAATCTGTACCGCTCTGCTCCCCGCCCATTCATGTATCTATCGAGACAGATCTTAAATTACACTATTGTATCCATCTCTACCATCTTCGCTGGCATGCGTTCCAGGTACCACCACCCTCTGCTTAAAAAACTTTACATGCATATCTCCCTTCAATGTTTCCATTCTCACCTTTAACCAGTGACCTCTAGTAACTGGCTATCTGGCAAAAAGCAGAGAGTGGGGATAAAGGAGTCTTTCTCAAGATAGCAGCCGGTGACAAATGGTGTTCCACAAGGCTCAAGTTGGGACCACAACTTTTCACTTTATACATTAATGATCTAGATGAAGGAAGTGACGGCATTCTGGCTAAGTTTGCAGACGATACAAAGATAAGCAGAAGGACACGTAATATTGAGGAGGCAGGGAGGCTGCAGAAGGATTTGGACAGGTGAGAAGATTGGGCAAAGGAGAGGCAAATGGAATACAATGTGGGAAAGTATGAGGTCATGCATTTTGGTAAGAAGAATAGACGCATGGACTATTTTCTAAACGGGTGGAAAATTCATAAGTCTTATATGTGAAGAGACAATAGACAATAGGTGCAGGAGCAGGCCATTCTGCCCTTGAGCCTGCACCACCATTCAATATGATCATGGCTGATCATCCTTAATCAGTATCCTGTTCCTGCCTTATCTCCATAACCCTTGATTCTACTATCCTTGAGAGCTCGATCCAACTCTTTCTTAAATGAATCCAGAGACTGGGCCTCCACTGCCCTCTGGGGCAGAGCATTCCACACAGCCACCACTCTCTGGGTGAAGAAGTTTCTCCTCACCTCTGTCCTAAATGGTCTACCCGATATTTTTAAGCTGTGTCCTCTGGTTCGGCACTCACCATCAGCGGAAACATGTTTCCTGCCTCCAGATTGTCCAATCCTTTAATCATCTTATATGTCTCAATCAGATCCGCTCTCAGTCTTCTAAACTCACGGGTATACAAGCCCAGTCGCTCCAGTCTTTCAGCGTAAGGTAGTCCCGCCATTCCAGGAATTGACCTCGTGAACCTACGCTGCACTCCCTCAATAGCCAGAATATCTTTCCTCAAATTTGGAGACCAGAACTGCACACAGTACTCGAAGTGTGGTCTCACCAGGGCCCTGTACAGTTGCAGAAGACCATCTTTGCTTCTATACTCAATCCCTCTTGCTATGAAGGCCAGCATACTATTAGCCTTCTTCACTACCTGCTGTACCTGCATGCTTACCTTCATTGATTGTTGTACAAGAACACCCAGATCTCTTTGTACTGCCCCTTTAGCTAAATTAATTCCATTTAGGTAGTAATCTGTCTTTCTGTTCTTGCCACCAAAGTGGATAACCATACATATATCCACATTAAACTGCATCTGCCATACATCTGACCACTCACCTAACCTGTCCAGGTCACCCTGTAATCTCCCAACATCCTCCTCACATTTCACCCCGCCACCCAGCTTAGTATCATCAGCAAATTTGCTAATGTTTTTACTAATACCATCATCTGTATCATCAACATATATTGTAAAAAGCTGCGGTCACAGCACTGATCCCTGCGGTACCCCAATGGTCACTGTCTGCCATTCCGAAATGGAGCCGTTTATCACTACTAGACTTAGGAGTTCTAGTTGAGGATTCTCTCAAGGTAAACTTGCAAGTTGAGTCAGTAGTTCGGAAGGCAAATACAATGTTGGCGTTTATTTTGAGAGGACTTGAACATAAAAGCAGGAACATACGTCTGAGGCTATGTAAAGCTCTGGTCAGAACAGATTTAGAGTATTGTGCGTAGTTTTGGGTCCCATACATCAGGAAGGACGTATTGGTCATGGACTGGGTCCAGAGGACGTTCATGAGAATGGTCCCAGGAATTAAAAGCTGAACATATGAGGAACAATTAATGACTCTGAGATTGCACTTGATTGAGTTTAGAAGGATGAGGGGGGATCTAATTCAAACTTACAGAATACCGAATGGCCTGACAGAGTGAATTTGGGAAGATGTCTCCACTGATAGGAGAGACTAGGATCTGACAGCACAGCTTTAGAGTAAAGATAAAACCCTTTAGAATGGAGATAAGGAGAAACTTCTTCAGCCATAGAGTGGTAAATCTATGGAATTCACTTCCACAGAAGGCTGCGCAAGCCAGATCATTGAGTATATTTAAGACACAGATAGATAGGTTCTTGATTGTCAAGGGGATCAAGGGTTAGAGGAAGAAAGTGGGAGAATGAAGTTGAGAAACTTATAAACCATGATTGAATGGTGGAGCAGACTGAAAGGCCCAATTTCTGCTCCCATGACTTATGGTCTTACTATCTCCAGGGATTCCCTTGATTCCTGTACCTTAGCCATGTCTCCCCCTTTTTTCTGGTCAAAGCTTCAATATCTCTTGTCATCCAGGGTTCTCTATTCCTGCCAACTCTGTCCTTCACACTCATTGGAACATAGAGACTTTGAACTCTAACCATCTCATTTTTAAAGGCCTCCCACTTGTAAGAGGTCCCCTTGCCTGCAAATAAACTACTCCAACCAACCCCTGCAAGTACATGTCTAATTCCATCAAAATTCGCCTTGCCCCAATCTTTTCTAAAGCATTTGATAAGATTCCTCATCGTAAGCTAGTCCAGATGATTAAGTCACATGGGACCCATGGTAAATTGACAAATTGGATACAAAACTGGCTTGGTCATTGATTTGGTGGGTTGTTTTCTGCTGTAGAGCTCAGCGGGTCATCGGCTGCAGCAGTGGTGGTGCCCAGAACAGGGGACCTTGACTGCAGTAAGGCTGAAGCGCAGGAACCTCTTGAGGCCTTGGACATCTTGCAGATGTCCTGGAGCTGTGTTTGATAAACCCTTGTACAAAGATAAACTCTATTTATGTAATTTCTTTTTATTCTTTTTGCAACTCAAAATGGCGCTGGATTGTGGTGATAAAACATTTTTCATTGTACCTCTCTAGATACATGTGAAATTAATTACTCTTATCATAATCTTTTTCCCAGTGTGGAAGTGTAAAAAATGGCAAGAATTGTTTAAGGTGAGAATGAAAAGTTTAAGGGGGATATGCAAAAGAGTTTTTTTTAATCTTACACAATGGGTAGCAGGTACCTGGAATGCGCTACCAGGGGAGGTGGTAGAAACAGATATGTTAGCAAAGTTTAAAAGGCATTTAGACCGTCGTGAATAGGAAGGGAATAGACGGACATGGTCCTTTTTTAAAATTCATTAATATATCAGGGTGTTACTAGTTCGGTCAACATTTATTGCCCAGTTGAGAGTCAATTACATTGCTGTGGGTCTGTAATCATATGTAGGCCAAACTAAGTAAGGAAGGCAGTTTCCTTCCCTAAAGGACATTAGTGAACTAAATCAGTCGTTCCAACATTCCACATCATCATTAGACCCTTAATTCCAGAGTTTGTTAAATTGTATCTCTAGATTAACAGTCCAGCAATAATAGCACGAGGCCATCAACTCCCCTAATGAGAAAAATTAAAGTCTCAGTTGGAAGCCATTGGCTATTACATGCAGGCAGATGGGATTAGTTTAGATTAGCATCATGGCTTTCACAAACGTGTTAGGCCGAGGCATTGTTCCCGTTCTGTATTGTTCAATGTTCTATTAATTTACCTTGGAAGCATTAACTTCCAGATGACTTTGCACATAACATGTGTCTGGATTGATAGAAGCAAAGATTTTACCTGTGAATACAATTGCAGTGAAACTAATTATGAGGAGAGTATACCCAAACCTGAAAAACTGGTGAATTTGTACTGGACTACACAAGTGTTATCAACATGTAGAGACGTCAAGCCAAAACCAGGCATCATGAACTGCTCGACAGTTTTAAAGTGCTGAATAACAACATTAGCAAATAATTGAGTAACTCCAAGACCAGACCCTTCCACTCAACTGCAGATGAATACTGTTCAGCAACATTTTAAACAAGAACATTACAGAGTTAGGCAGTCCTCTATTTAAATACAGTAATCCTAGATTTGTAACATTCAGTAGTGTTGGAACCGTGTACAGTGCATTTCAGTTCTTTTAAGAGCACACAGTGCCACCTGACACCAATTATTAAATCTGTATACCAAGCAATCTTGTTGTCTTACCTGGTTATTGGGGTCAGTGAGGTATCTTACAACAATGGGAACTAGGTACTTTGAAAAAGCAGTTGGGAAAGAAGGTCGGTTCTCCTGGAGGAACATGGCAAGATGGGGGACCTGTTCCATCAATTCAGCACGCACAGTGGGCTCTATTGGTGAAGAAATAGATGAGATTAAGCAGTAGCCAGAGAGCCAAATTACAACACCTCAGTTTTAAGGTGTAGAGGATTAAACTTCAAGATCTCCTTATCTGTGTTGAATTTTAAAGGTATATAAACTGATCCATTAAAGAAATGCAATCGTGAGGTTAGACGAAATGGGAATTTTACCCAATGTCCTCCCTCTATCAGTCCATCTCAGTGCATAATATACGGCTATGCTCCCACTGTGTTCTAAACTTTCATAAAATTGAAATTTCAGAAGTTTTGAGTCATGAATTGATGTGATTCTTTCCCAGTCCTTACAAGTCAGCAATCCATAATTTGTGGAGAAAGTGAGGTCTGCAGATGCTGGAGATCAAAGTTGAAACTTTATTGCTGGAACACATAAAATTGAAATTTCAGAAGTTTTGAGTCATGAATTGATGTGATTCTTTCCCAGTCCTTACAAGTCAGCAATCCATAATTTGTGACAATGTGAGCCCAGAATATACTACTTTCTGTTCAAATTCTATTTGGGGGCCTCATGGACTATTAACCCAGATAATGTTCTGGAGACTCAAGTTTGAATCCTGCCATGACAGATGGTGGAATTTGAATTCATTTTAAATCTGGAATTAAGAGCCTAATGATGACCATGACTCCACTGCTGAATCCATTGCTGATTCTCAGTAAAACATATTTAATTCACTAATGGCCTTTAAGGAAGGAAACTGCCATCCTTACTTGGTCTGGCCTACATGTGCCCTAGACCCACAGCAATGTGGTTGACTCTTAACTACCCTCTGAGCAATTACCATGGCCTGCAACACCCTGATCCCAGGAATGATTTTTTTTAAAAAGCTATTCAGAATAGTCCATTATCCTTGTTTTTACAGTTGCTTGCAAGGGACACATTAAAAATTCTATGTGAGAATATGGAAAAAAATCACTGATGAGCTGCACAGTAGGGTTTTACACTGTTCTACTGATTCTAAGTGTTGTGTTGTTAAGTTGAAAAATGTCTCAGTTCAAGCTCACAAAAAGAAATTAATTGCACTGTTAAGAATGGAAGTATATTATTGGACCGAATTTATACATTACATCTCCTTCCAAGTTTCCCTGTGCCATCCAGGCCAAATTTGGGAACAGCTGCTCAAAGGGAGGAGTTTTGGTGGTGGTGAGGGGGAAAAAAATTGACTAATGGGCTCGATTTTAAGTGGAAAAACAAGCAACAGATTCCTGGCCTTCCTCGTAAAGTCACACCATAAACATACAAGCAACACTATAAGACCTGATGAAGGACTTATGCCCGAAACATCGATTCTCCTGCTCCTCGGATGCTGCCTGACCTGCTGTGCTTTTCCAGCACCACATTCTTCAACACTACAAGACCATAAGACATAGGAGCAGAAGGCGGCCATTCAACATTGAGTGGCAGAGTAGACCCAATGAGATCATAACTGATCTGATAATCCTCAACTCCATTTTTCAGCCTTTCCCACATAACCCTTGGTGATCTTATGATTAAAAATCAGACGAACCCCGCCCTGAATACGTCGAGCTCTGACAGCTCTCTGTGAGAACAGATTCCACAAATTCACTACCTTGACGGCAAAAATTCCTCCTTACCTATGTCTTAAAAGGGCCACCCTTTACTCTGAAAACTTGTGCCTTCTTGTCTGAGACTCTCCAACAAGGGAAAATGACAGAGTCATAGAGATATACAGTATGAAAGCAGACCCTTCGGTTGAACTCATCCATGCTGACCAGATATCCTAAATAAATCTAGTCCCATTTGCCATAATTTGGCCCATAACCCTTTAAACCCTTCCAATTCATAGATGTCATTATCTATTTCCTGACATTCTCGATCTTTCTTCTCCATTTGTAACAGAAATTGCCTAAGTCATGTAACAGGTGAATGCATGAGGACTATCAAATAGGGATTCAGTATTCTACTGACATTTGATCTTTACAAATATGAAGGGAAATGCTTAACTTTTAGAAGCAAACCATTAACAGTGGGTATTCATGGCTAATGATCCAAATCTAACAAGAGACCATTCAGCACTTAATTCCTAATCTCGAATCAGCGAGGTTGCAGAGTTCAGTTATGCATCCCTTGCCTTTGATTTTCTTTGACCATGTAAACTGGGTAACTTTGTTCCCATATACAAAAGGGATTTGTTTCTGCCTATGAACTGATCTGAATGGGAAAATTTTCTAATTCACACCTGGAGTCAGGCAAAGCTGCCCACTCTCTCCTGCCTTGTTTCTCTGTTATATGTTGTGGTTCTGTTTGCCGAGCTGGGAATTTGTGTTGCAGACGTTTCGTCCCCTGTCTAGGTGACATCCTGAGTGCTTTGGAGCCTCCTGTGAAGCGCTTCTGTGATCTTTCCTCCGGCATTTATAGTGGTTTGAATCTGTCCAGATCGATGTGGACCCAATATACCGGCCACTGCGACGGACAGCTGGAACGGACAGCTCGATACTTCCAAGCAAGCAAGGCATCCTTCCTGGACCAATTCAAGACGATGCTGAATGTGGGGACACCTTCCCAGAATACTTCAAGGTGATGCTGACTGCAAGGGCACCCTTTTCTGACCCTCCTGTCTGGAATAAATCTAGTGAACCTCCTCTGAACTGACTCAAATTCAACTAAATCTCCCCTTACGTAAGGGGAGATTAAAACTATGTAAAATTCCAGATGTGATCTCACAAAAGCCTTAGAATCATAGAGAACAGAAGAGGCCCCTCAGCCCTTGAATCTATATCACCAAAACTATACTTAAACTACATTAGTCACACTTTCCAGCACATGTACTGTTGCAGCAATACTTCCCTATTTTTATACTCTATTCCCTTAGTGATAAATGCTAAACATTAGCTTTCCTCATTACCTGCTGTAACTGCATGTTAATTTTCTGCAATTGATGCAAGAGGACACTCTGATCTCTCTACAATGAAGCACTCTGAAATTTCTCTCCATTTAGATAATAGGTTGCCTTTCTATTCCTTTGATCAAAATGGATAATCTCACTTATCCACAGTAAACGTCATGTTTTGATACTGACCCAATTAACCTTACCATATCAACTGGTAAATTTATTTGTTCATTATATCTTACTTGCCCACCCATTTTAGCCATCTGCCAACTGCAGTATAATACTTTCTTTCCCCATATCCAAGTCATTAACATAGATTGTGAATAGTTGGGGCCGCAAGGATTGAATCCTGAAGCACACCAACCATTCATCCCGACTCTGTTTTCCGATTGGCCAATCCTCTCGACAAAAGGGAGGACTGCAGATGCTGGAGATCACAGTCTAGATTAGAGTGGCACTGGAAAAACACAGCAGGTCAGGCAGCATCCGAGGAGCAGGAAAATCGACATTTCGGACAAAAGCCCTTGATCAGGAACGAAGGCAGGGAGCCTCTGGGTGGAGTGATCAATGGGAGGGGGGGGTGGGGCTGGGAAGAAGGTAGCCAAGAGTACGATAGGTGGATGGAGGTGGAAATGAAGGTGATAGGTTAGAGGGGAGGGTGGAGCGGATAGGTGGGAAGGGAGATTGGCAGGTAGGACAGGTCATGAGGATGGTGCTGAGCTGGAAGGCTGGAACTGGGGTAAGGTGGGTGGAGGGGAAGTGAGGAAACTGGTGAAGTCCAGATTGATGCCCTGTGGTTGACGTGCTCAGAGGGGGAAGATGAGGTGTTCTTCTTCCAGGCGTCAGGTGGTGAGGGAGTGGCAGTGGAGGCGGCCCAGGACCTGCATGTCCTCAGCAGAGTGGGAAGGGGGAGTTGAAATGTTGGGCCACGGGGCGGTGGGGTTGAGTGGTGCAGGTGGCCCATGGATGTTCCCTAAAGCGCTCGTGAGGAGGCGTCCAGTCTCCCCAATGTAAAAGAGACCGCATCGGGAGCAACGGATACAATAAATTACATTGGTGGATGTGCAGGTGAAACTTTGATGGATGTAAAAGGCTCCTTTGGGGCTTTGGATGGAGGTGAGGGGGGAGGTGAGGGCACGGGCGCAATCCTCTAACCAAGCTAACCCCTGACTTTATGTGATTTTGTTTTGTGTATTAATGTTACGTGTGGCATTTTATCATCATTTGGAAATAATCCTACGCCATCCTTTGAATCCAAAGTGAAAAACTAAATACAAGATTTTCCACCAGTAATGATATAATTTATTTCAGATTTTCTACATTATTTGTTCAAGCCTCTGGATATACTCTGTGACCCGGCCTTCTGTGGTAGAGAATTCCATAGGTTGACTATCATCTCAGTAACAAAATACCCTCAATAGCCTACTCTGTATTCTGAGACGGTGATCAGACCTCTGGTTCTGGACTTCCCAACTAGGGGGAACAACCTCCTTGCATCTAGTCTGTCGAGCCCTGTTATGAACTCAAATCCTCTTGCAGTTAAGGCCAAAATACCATTTGCCTTCCCAATTGCTTGCTGAACCTCCCTGTTTAGATTGACTGATTGGTGTACAAAGACACCAAGATCCTTCTGTACATCTATGTAACATTGACAGCTTTTCGATCTTTGGTCACTTTTCTAGAACCTGTAAGGATTCCTGAAACACCTATTACCTCTGTGGGCATTTCCTTTAAAATCCTAGGATGCAACCCACCAGGTCCACAGAATTTAGTCCCATTAGTTTCCCTAGTCCATTTTTTTGATGATATTCAGATCAGAATATTCCATCACATTCCTGACTTGCGCCTTGCAGAAGGTGAGCACTTTGGGTACTTAGGAAGTGAGTTACTCAGTGCAGGATTCTTAGCCTCTGACCCACCCTTGTAGCTAAACAGTATTCATGTGGCACTGATATATCTTATATTACAGAAGTGACTACAGAGTGAAAGGACTTCATTGGCTGTGAAGCATGTTGGGACATTTGATGGTTGTGATTTTTCTTCTTTAAGTGCCTGGATTGCACCATGATGACGTCATGAATTTTTCAGGACTGCTTTGAGGCAGCAATAAGGGCAAGATCCAGGATTAAGGAGCAATTGCTCTTTTAGATTCTTCAGACAATTAAGTAGGGTTTGAGGGTGCTGACTAATGGGACATCAGCTTGTCTGAAACATCCAAACAGATTCATCTACTGAAGTGAGGCATTGCAACATCTGGAATGTAAGTATATTTTGGGCAGCAGATACCTTACATATGGACAGCGAACCAAACCCAGAAATATTGTTGTAAGTGGATAACTACTCAATTAAAAGAAACTCTTGTTTAAGCAAACTTTTCAGAACATTTTGAACTGTCATCGCACAACATCTTGTATCTTTGACTGCACCTCATTTTTCTGTGCCATTTTCTTCTTTTTCTCCAAAGATGGTTTATATTCAAAGACAACCATTTTAACCTATATCATCCAGTTTGTTTCATCTCTATCAACCATGCCGTTCACCCAATCATGTTGTTTTTACTCTAAAAATAAAAACTGTGAAACAACCACCAAAATAATGTTTAAGACCAATCAGAAAAACGGATGCTGCTTTTATAGGAAGACTGCTGAATTGGTGAGATATCGCAAAGTTAGCTGAACTCTGGAAAGAAATCCATGCATGAAACAGTGCCGCAAGGCAGAAAAACAAAAGCAGGGCAAAGACGAGAATAACAGAGGAAAAAGCAAGCAACTAAATAATCACCAACTTCTGCAAACCTCTGTCACTCAAAACAAGGAGGTCACCAACATACCTGTATCTTCAGAGAGTCTAACTATCGTCTCCATGACAGCCAAGAAATCTTTCTCATCATCGCTAAAAGCTCGCAGAACATCCAAGAGCCCTCGAGCAACAATCTGCCTGTCAATATAAAAATGCATTTATCATTAGTTAAAGTTATATACTATTTAGGAAGGAATAATTTGTATAGCATATAGAATTTCATGTCAAGACATATAGTTAAAGCTTTCTAATCTACAGATTATTTTGGTCTAATATTTTACACTACTTTCACAGGTGACCCCTAACTGCTGCTACATGTCAGATGTCAAGTGGCTACCCTTATCTAGAGAGATTTTGGTAATGAACAATGAATGCTGCTGCTGTGGATTTACTCACTAAACATTATTTTTTCCAAACCATTTTCATGCGACAACTTTCAAAAGCAACTGACCTGTTTAAAGTTGTCGAGACTATGAAAAACGAAAGCACATAAGAAACTGCTCATTATGATCTGGACATAACTTGTCCCATTGCTTGATTAAATAAGTTGACAGAAAACGGAACTAGTTTAAAATATACATGTTGCTCCTTTAAGGAATATAATCAAATTAGTTGGCAGTTTCCCAGATATCTAAAGTTTCCTCTGGTCATATTTTAAGGATATCATGTTTCGGAAAAACCTTATGTTTGAAATGCATTTTCTTTTGTCTTTATTTGCACTATGTTCTTTTAGAAGTTTATAAATGATCAACCATTTATAAACTGGAGCAATTACAAAGTATGCTTTAAAGTTTATTTTTCGCTGATCAGTCTGTAGTAGAAGATGCTTATAAGACTATCAAAATTAGCTTGGTCTCAACAAAACCAGTTTTTCTTGTAATACTAAAGAAACTGGATTTATAAGAAAGTATCACTGAAATCACAATTGAACAAGATATCTTTCCTCAACTCTGCTACAGGCATAAAAGATGAATAAGGAGCAGTGATTTCAATCAGCCTATTTCCATGGTGTAATAGTGTTATTATTTGATGTTAGGACATATATAAACCAGAAAATTAGGGGATATTGGGCCCACAGCCCTGCTGAGGCTCAAACAAGTTTGTTAATTCTTTTATGGCAGATTTAAACTTGCCCAGCAGGGATATGGGAAGTTGAGCATATATTTAAGAAGGGAGAAAAGTAAAACTGCAAAAACAGAAAAACATTAATGAATGGAAGTGGAAGACAAAGGAAACAGAGGTTGGAAAATAAGAAGTTTAACTGTGCTTTAATAAATAAGGCAAATGTGTTGAGGACACAACTCAACACTTGAAAGAATGATATCACATTTTTTCCTAAAACGTGGGTACAACGAAGGCAGGAAGAACAGTTCAATATTCGTAGTCATAGCACTTTAATTTGGAATGATAGGAAAGAGATGAAAAGAGTGGCGATAGATATTGATTAAAGAAACAATTATAGCTGTAAGGATGGATTGTATGCAAGAAGGATTGTGAAATGGAGGCCCTTTAGACCACAAGATATTGGAACGGAATTAGGTCATTTAGCCCATCAAGTCTGCTCTGCCATTCAATCATGGCTCATTTGTTTCTCAATTCCATTCTCCTGCTTTCTCCTTGTAACTTTTGCTCCCCTTACTGATCAGGAACTTAGCTGAAATACACTCAGCAATTTGGCCTCCACAGCCTTCTGTGGTAATGAGTTCCACAGATTCACCACCCTCAGACTGAAGAAATTCCTCATCCCTTCACTCCGAGGTTACGCTCTCAAGTCTGCGTCTATCCTACTAGTCAAAACATCTTCTCCACACCCATTCCATCCAGACTTCTCAGCATTCTACAAGTTTGAATCAGAACTTCCCTCATCCTTCTAATCTCTATCGTATACAGATGAAGAGTTCTCAACCGCTCATCTGAAAAGCCCTTCATCCCCAGTATCATTGTTGTAAATTCTCCACCCCCTTGAAGGCCAGCACATTCTTTCATAGATAGAATTGGGTCCAAACCTGCATGTTAATCTTAAGAGAATCATGAACAAGGACTTTAAGTTCCTTTGTGCTTCAAATTTCTGAAGTTTTTCCCTATTTAGAAAATAGAGTATACCTGTATTCTTCCTACCAAAATGCATAAACTCACACTTCGTCACGTTCTATTCCATTTGTCACTTCTTTGTCCATTTTCTCAGGCTGTCCAAGTCCTTCTGCAGTTTCCCTGCTTCTTCAACACAAACTACCCCTCCACCTATTTGCAAACTTAGCAACAATGCTGTCAGTTCCTTTGGCCAAACCAGTATGTATAATGTGGGTAGGTGTAGTCCCAATACTGACCCCTGTGGAACACTACGGGTCACTGCTGCCATCTTGAAAAAGACTTTGCACACTCTACCTTCTGCCAATCAGCCAATCCTCTAGCTATGCCAGTACCTGTCTCTATAACCTTGGGCGGCACAGTGGTTAGCGCTGCTGCTGCCTCTCAGCACCAGAGACCCGGGTTCAATTCCCGCCTCAGGCAACTGTGTATGGAGTTTGCACATTTTCCCAGTGTCTGCGTGGGTTTCCTCCGGGTGCTCCGGTTTCCTCCCACAGTCCAAAAATGTGCAGGTTAGGTGAATTGGCCATGCTAAATTGCCCGTAATGTTTGCTGAAGGGGTAAATGTAGGGGAATGTGTCTGGGTGGGTTGCTCTTCAGTGCAGACTTGTTGGGCTGAAGGGCCTGTTTCCACACTATAAGTAATCTAACCTAATCTATTTTATTCAGCAGCCTCCTGTACAGCACCTTGTCAAATGCCTTCTGGAAATCCAAACCGCTCATGTCCACTAAGTCTCCTTTGTTTAATGTGTTCTTTACGTTCTAAAAGAATTCTAATAGATTTGTCAGCATGACTTACCCTTGACAAAGTCATGCTGACATAGCACTATTTTACCATACACGTGCAATACTTGGCAATCTCATCCTTAATAATGGACTCTTAACATCCTACCAATGACCAAGGTCAGCCAACCAGCTATAATTTCCAATCTTAGCCCGGGTGTCCTTGGAGAAGGAGCACGCGGCGTCGACCAACACCCTGGAGTTGAAAAAATAAGCACTACCGCACTTAGGTGGTAGTGTGGGGATAAAAAGAAAAAAAAAGAAAAAGAAACAATGCAAAAAAAAAAGTCCAATCTTCTGCCTCCCTCCCTTCTTAAACATGGGGTTACATTAGCCAATTCCCAATTTTCTGAGAACCTTCCTGACTCCTGCGATTTCCAAAAGATCACCAACAATGCCTCCACAATCTCTTCAGAAGCATGGGGTGAGCATAAGAACAAGAAGTGGATATTACAATACAGAGATTGTATTACAGGCCTGTACAGTTCTGTTTGCCTTACTATAGAAAGAACATTATTAATTTGAAAAAGGTACAGAAAAGATTTACAAGAATATTACCAGACTGGAGGTTGAGTTATGAGGAGGGGCTCTATGGAACATTGAACTTTCCAGCACAGGAATGGGTGCTTCAGCCCACAATGTTGTGCCGAGCTTGTTGCAAAATTAAATTACAGTATTCCCTTCTGCCTGCCGTTGGTCCAATTCCCTCCATTCCTAGCATATCCACGTGCTCATCTAACAGACCCTTAAATGCACCTATCGTATCTACCTCTACCACCACCCCAGCAGCGCATTCCACAATCCTGCCACTTTCTGTGTAAAACCTGCCCTTCACATTTCCTTTGAACTTTCCCCCTCTCACCTTAAATGTGTGACCCCTAGTATTAGATATTTTACCTCTTGGAAAAAGATTCTGACTGTCATTATGCACCTCATAATTTTACAGACTTCTATCAAGTCTCCCCTCAGCATCCGCCACTCCAGAGAAAAACACTGGTTGTTTTCTATCTTCACCTTATAGCTCATACCCTCTAATCCAAGCAGCATCCTGGTAAACGTCTTTTGCGCACTCTCCAAAGCTTCCACATCTTTCCTGTAACGTGGTGACCAGAACTGAACATAATACTCTTAAGTGTGGCCGAACCAAAGTCTTATAAAGCTGCAACGTGACGTCCTGATTCTTGTACTCAACTCCTCAACCAAGAAGTGCAAGCATGCCATTTGCCTTCTTTAACACCCTATCTACTTGTGTGGTCACTTTCAGGGAACTATACTCTTGAACCCAAGATCCCTCTGTACATCAATGCTGTTCAGGATCTTGCCACTAACTACATTGTTTTCATTAACATTTCATCTCTCAAAGTGCAGCACCTCAAACTTAGACAGATTAAACTCCATCTGCCATTTCTCCGCCCATTTCTGCTACTGACCTATACCCTGCTGCATCTTTTGACAAACTTCTAAACTATCCACACCTCCATTGCAAACTTACTAACCCACCCAATCTATGTTTTCATCCAAATCATTTATATTTATCACAAACAGCAGAGGTCCCAGTACAGGTCCCTGAGTCACTTGGACCTCCAGCCTGAAAAACACCCTTCCACCACAATGGGCAAGCCAATTCTGAATGCATACGGCCAAGTCACCACAGATCCCATCCATCTTAACCTTCTAGATGAGCCTACCAGGATGGACTTTGTCGAAAACCTTTCTAAAATCCATGTAAACAACAACCACTGCTCTACCCAATGTGAGCCTCAACTGTCTATAGTTTCCTGGATAATCCATATTTCCCTTCTTGAAGTTAGGATAGGCTGGGACTTCTTTTCCTGGAGCATAGGAGATTGAAGGGTGACCTTAGAGATTTATAAAATCATGAGGGGCATTGATCAGTGAATAGAAAAAGTCTTTTCCCAAGAGTGGGGGAGTCCAAAATTGGAGGATTTAGGTTTAAGGGGAGACAGGAAAGATTTAGAAGGAACCTGAGTGGCAACCTTTTCACACAGAGGATGTTTCATGCGTGGAATGAACTTCTAGAGCAAGTGATAGGTGCAGGTACAGTTACAACATTTTAAAGACATTTGGACAGGTGCACGAACAGGAAAGGTTTAGAGGGAAAAGGGCCAAAGATAGGCAAATAGGACTAGCTTAGTTTGGGAAACCTGGTCAGTGTGAATGAGTTGGACTGAAGTGTCTGTTTTTGTGCTATATGACTCTCTAAACAGGCAAAGGGAGATAGAAGAACAAATAAAAACAAAAACTGCTGAAGAAACTCAGCATCTAGCAGTATCTGTGAAGAAAAAATAAAGTTAATGTTTCAAGTCAAATTTCTTCAGAACTAGTAACATCTAGGAATAAGTGGTATTAATGCTGATGGGGGGGGGGTGGATGGATGGAGAGAAAGAAATGAGCAGATAGGTAGACAGGGAACCCAGAGAGAGAAAAAAGGGTAGGCCAACAAAGATAGTAAGCCAGGGCAGATAAGAAACTAATTAGGTGATAATGTTTGGTTGAAAATGGATTGGCTGTACTAAAATCAATTCATTTCATAGCCACACATTCTCACACCAACTGAGGTTACCATGAAGGACTCTCCTGCTCAGCCTTTCCCCTTGCCTGAGACATTGTAACGGTAGGCTAAGCCACCAATAGCTGTTTGTCTGTAATGAGAGTGCAGCCCTATGGGACTATATCAACTTTACTTGACCTGATGAAAATGAGAGGAGTTAAAGAAGAAGTTGTTTAAACTGAGGACAAAGACGCACTCGGCCAGGCAGAGGAAGGTGGTAATGGACGGGGACAGTTCAGCTCTTCTTTTGAGGAAGAAGCAGAGAGCCTTAAGCCCACCCTGATGGGGCACAGATGTGTCGAGAGATTGGACATTCATGGTGAAGAGATGGCAGCTGGTACCTTCAAAGTCAAAATTTTAAAACCAGCATAAACTATTAAATGAATTGCATGTGAAAGTGTGTCAGTGTGTGTCTCTGTTCCTATTACTTACTATCTGTAAAATTATGCCAAGCTTTCAGTTGCCTGCCACTTCAACATACTGCCATGTTCCCATGCCAACATGTGTGTGTCAGGCCTACTGCAGTGAGGACTCAACAGAAGCTGCTTCGGGGAAACCTTACAACTCCAAATTGAGTCGAACAATATTAAAGCATGAATACCTCCTTCTATGTACAGTATACTAACCAACACCCCCCCCCCCCACCGACCCCAGCAATCCTAAATGCTGAATTGAAGTGGATTCTCAACTATTCAGACCCCATCATCATGTATTTAGTTTCTCTTCTCTTTCCTGGCTTACAATTTACAATCCCTTTGTCTGCCTGCCCTTTAATCTCTCTCTCTCTCTCTCTTTCTCACTTCCCCCCACCCCACCCCCCCAAGCTCCATACAACACCCCACCTATTCCCCAACATCAACATAAATATGACCTGTTCAAAGTTATGAGTTGTCAAGAAGGGACCCTGGATTTGAAATGTTAACTTTTTTCTCTTCACAGAAACTCAGCAGGTCTGGCACCATCTAAGTGGGATATAAAAGGGATGAGGCAGTTGTATTACTGATTAAGAAGAATGTCACAGCTGCACTATGAGAAAAGATATTGGAGGGCTCATTCAGCAAGGTTATACGGATAGAACTCAGGAATACAAAAGATGCAATCACTATGATGGGGGTTATACTATCGGCCTCCGAGTAGCCAGCAGGAGGTGGAGGAACAGAAATGTAAACTGATCATTAACAATGTAAAAACTAAAGGGTTGGCATAGTGAGTGATTTTTAATATCCCCAATATTGACTGGGACTCTCTTAGCAGCAGTTGCTTAGACAGGGCAGAATTTGTTCAGTGCATCCAGGAGGGCTTCTTGAAACAATATGTAGAAAATCCAACTGCGAAAGTGGTTCTACTAAACTTTGAATTGGAGCATGAACCTGGTTAATTCATTGAGTGCATTTTGGGAACAGTGGTCATAATTCCATAAGTTAAGGTAGTTATGAATATGGATACGGCTAAGATTGGTCCGTAGGTGAAAGTGGCAAATTGGATTGCTGATTAGAGCAGTGTTCAGCAGGAACTGGACAAATTTGATTGCAGGCAGCTGTGAGAGTATTTTTAGGGTCAGTTGATCAGAATTCAAGACCAGCATGTTCCTGTGACGATGAAAGGTAAGGATGGCAAGATTCAGGACTCCTGGATGACAAGAGATATTGAAAACTTAGTCAAAAAGAAAAAGGAACCATATGTAAGGTTTAAGAAACTGAAATCAGACAAGGCCCTTTAGGAATGTAAAGGAAGCAGGAAAAAAGCTTAAACAATGAAGGAGGACGACTAAAAGGAATCATGAAATGTCCTTGATAAACAAGATTAAGGAGAGTTCCAAGGCATTTTATCTGCATATATGGAGCAAAAGGATAGCAAGAGCAAGATTAGAATAAAACAGCAATTTATTATCACATATATTTTTACAAAAAAAAGTGAAAAGTTTTATAAATTGTCATACCATAGCGCCTGTGTTAAAGACAGAAGTCACAGGTAAGAAGAAAAAAGTAAAAATTAAGACAGAGTTCATCTTCGTCAATTTTACTTCAGACAAAGTTGATTGAGATGATGAAAGCTGAAATACCCAGAAACCGCTGCCAAAGAAGATCTCTCCATCAGTAAGGTCTCCACGCCCAGAAAAGACCTCCAAACCTGGAGAATATCACACCAAACACAGACCGACTCTCCCAGACAAGCTGCCACAATGGACTAAGTCCACTCAAGGACAAAGAAGGCAATTTATGCATGGAGCCAGAGGAAGCAGGCACGGTCCTTAATGAGCATTTTGCACTGGTATTCATCAGGGAGAAGGACATGGATGATGGTAAAAGTAGGAAGCAGATACGTTGATATTCTGGAGCATGTTGATAATTAAGGAGGAAGTGGAGTTGGGCTTCTTGAAAAATATTAAGGCAGTAATTCCCCAGGGCTTGATGGGATCTATCCCAGAATACTGAGGAGGCAAAGGCAGAGATTGCTGTGGCCTTGACAGAGGTCTTTGTGTCCATCTTTAGCCACAGGTGAGCTCCCACAAGCTATTATTGCTCATTTTTTTAAGGAGGCTAACAGGGATAATCTAGGAAATTATAAGCCACTGAACCTTACATTAGAGGTAGGGGAAATTATTGGAGAAGATTCTTAGGGGGATTTACTTACATTTACAAAATAATGGACTTAGTAGGATAGTCATACTGGCTTTGTGCAGGGAGGGTCATGTCTCACAAATTTTATTGAGTCTTTCGAGGAAATGACGAAGATGATTAATGAGGGTAGGGAAGTGCATGTAGTCTACATAGATTTTACTACAGCATTTGATAAGGCCCCTCAAGGCTGGTAAGGAAGATAGAACACGGGATCCATGTTGAGCTGGACAAGTTGCATACAAATTGTCTTGGTCATAGAAGACAGACAATGGTTAGGGAGGGGTGTTTTTCTGACTGGAGGCCTGTAACCAGTAACCATTCTCTGCAAGAATAAGTGCCAGGACCTCTAATGTTTGTAATGTAATTTGCAGACAATGCAAAGACTGGAGGAGTTGTAGATAGTGAGGAAGGTTGTCAAAGGATGAGGCAGGATATAGATCAGTTAGAAAGTTGGGCGGAGAAATGGCAGGTAGAGTTTAATCTGGACAAGTGTGAAGTGATGCATTTTGGGAGACCAAATGCAAGCGGAAAGCATACAGTAAATAGCAGGACCTTAGGAGCGTTGATATACAGAGGGATCTTGGGGCACAAATCCATAGCTCCCTAACAGTGAGCAGTATTAATGTTAGTTAAGCCACATTTAGAGTATGGTGTGCAGTTCTGGTCCCACACTACAAGATGTGGAGGCTTTCGAGAGGGTGCAAAGGCGATTTACCTCGATTAGAATGTATTTGGTATAAGGTAAGGTTGGAAAAACTTGGATTGCTTTTGCTGGAGCATCGATGGCTGAGAGGTGACCTGTTAGAAGCATATAAAATTATGAGAGGCACAGATAGGATGGTTGGTCAAAGTCTTTTTCCCCAGGGTGGAAACTAGGATAGAATTACTAATTTTTTTTAAATAATAATGTAGCAACCCCAAGAAAAATTCTAGACTTGGATTTATGGAATGAAGCTTGACAGGTGGAAGTCACATCATTGGAAGAGTGTGCAACTAATCATAATTCAGTTACATTGGTGTAGTTATGGAAAAGGATAAAGAAAGACCAGGAATTAAAATTCTTAACTTAGGAAAAGCTAATTTTACAAAGTTGCAAGACGAGTTCGCAAAAATGCACTGGATTCAGCTACTTAAAGGTAAACTTGAAGGTGTCAGATCAGTAAAGGCAAAAAACAAAAGATTCAAACATATATTTCACAGTGAAAAAGATGGGACTCCCATACATACTTTCTCTTCAAAGTCAAAGTAGAATAAGGCGACAAAGAGAATCTCATGCAAAGACTAAAAGCGTAATTATGTAGAAAGCCAAGAAAACTACAAAAAGAAATGCAGGAGCAAACTTGAAAAAAATAAATTAGTTTTCCCTCATGAGTATCAAACAATTTTCTTTAAGTAAAATCAAGGATAAAAGAAAAGATGTTTTATATATACATCAAGTGCAAGCAGATAACCAGGGAAAGAGCCGCACGGTGGCTCAGTGGTTAGCACTACTGCCTCAGCACACCAGGGTCCCAGGTTCGATTCCAGCCTCGTGCGACTGTCTGTGTGGTGTTTGCATATTCTCCCCATGTCTGCGTGGGTTTCCTCCGGGTGCTCCGGTTACCTCCCACAGTCCAAAGATGTGCGGGTCAGGTGAATTGGCCATGCTAAATTGCCCATAGTGTTAGTCAGAGGGAAATGGGTCTGGGTGGGTTACTCTTCGGAGGCTCAGTGTGGACTGGTTGGGCCGAAGGGCCTGTTTCCACACTGTAGGGAATCTAATCTCATAATTTGCAAAATTTGATCTTGTAATCTCAATTCAATATCTAATAGGACCTTGAAAGTCTCTGACCCCGTGTGGTGAAAGGGTTAAAATTGTGTCCCAAGTTTCCACACTGTAGGGAATCTAATCTCATAATTTGCAAAATTTGATCTTGTAATCTCAATTCAATATCTAATAGGACCTTGAAAGTCTCTGACCCCGCTAAGGCCAAAGATGATAAACCAGCAAGTTAAGAAGCAGAAGTGTAAATAATATAATAGCAACATTAAAGAGGCATTTAGATAGACACATGAACAGGAACGGAATAGAGGGATATGGACCAGGTTCAGGCAGACGGAATTTGGTTGGAATAGCAATATGGTCAGCATGGCATCAGGCATGGCATTAATTGCACACGTTAATCCAATATTGCTGAAGACTAGCCACATTTTGTTAAATATTTTTGTCTTGCACACATCAGGACAATCCAAGAACATACAAGTTTCGACAAAAAAGTATTTTTTTTGGCAATGCTAAGTACTGGACTATCAAATTATAATTTATACATAGCTGAGACAATGATACAAGAGAAGTAATACTGGAAAGAAATCCAAAACTTAAACTTGTGAGTACAGATCTTTGGCTGGTTGTATAAAAGTAGCCTATGCTACTTGTCAATTTTGAAAACATGTCCTCGCCTGACAATCTTAAGTGTTTTATTCAAATTACTGAATTACTTGCTGTTAGAAGTCAAGGTGTCCTACCTACTTCTAACTCGACAAGTACATTGTGATTTGGTCTTCAGATTGGACAAATTGACCGAAACAGCCTAATCAAGATGTAAAGACAAAGTATGGCAGCTGTTTTAGGCATCTTTTGACAAGTGCATGACAACCTGAATCCAAGGGAATACTCCTGCTTTCTCATCCACCATTCACTCTCTCTCCATCAATCACACTCTTCAGAGAGCACAGTTGCCCAAGCAGAATTTACTTTCAAAAGTAAAACTTCAAAATATATTGTTAACATACAAAACATCTGTCCACATTTGGGGACAGATATGTTGAATCAGTGTTTCAGGCGGAATCCTTTTTTTTTTTTAAGGACTTTCGAAAAATAATTTCAATAGAATCATTAAAAAAATCAAAAGACTCCAACATGAAAGTCAAGTATTGGCAAAGAACTTGAAGTACTTTGTTTTGAAAATTAAAAATGCTGCAGGTGTTGAAAATATGAAACAAAATGTAGAAAATATTGGAATTACTTGGGTCAGGCAGTATTTAATTGGATAGGGAGAGATGTTTGACTTTTGTATTTTGACAGATACTGCCAATCTTCAAGACCAATGTACGTTGAAAATACCTTCTGAGAAAACGGAGAGAAACGTTAAAGGAACTTTTATTAAAAACATAAGCAAACATCTCAGGTGAGAGAATGAGAAAACTCAAAACTTGAGTACTTGCTCATACTCTCTGGTTGAAGTATTTTCTCTTTATCTCTATTCTAAAATGTCTTCCCTTCACTCTAAGGCTATGCCCTAGGGTTCTTGTCTCTTTTGATCAATGGAAACATCTTCCCAACATCTATTCTGTCCAGGCAATTCAGTATTCTGTATGTTTCAATTAGATTCCTCCCTCATCATTTTAAACTCCATGGAGTATAAACCCATAGTTCTCAAACGTCCCTCATATGTTAAGCTTTTCATTCTGGGACCATTCTCATGAATCTCCTTTGAACACGCTCCAGGGTCAGTATATCCTTCCAGAGATATGGGGCCCAAAACTGCACACAATACTCCAAATGTGGTCTGACCAGAGCCCTATAGAGCCTCAGAAGTACATCCCTGCTTTCATATACAAGTCCTCTCAAAATAACTATCATCACAGCATTTGCCTTCCTAACTACTGACTCAATCTGCAAGTTCACCTTGACAGAATCCTGGGCTAGAACTCGCAAGTCTTTTTGCAATTCAGACTTCTGAATTTTCTCCCCATTTAGAAAATAGTCCATGCCTCTATTCTTCTTCCCAAAGTGCAGGATCTCACACTTTCCCACGTTGTATTCCATCTGCCACTTCTTTGCCTACTCTCCTAACCTGTCCAAATCCTTCTGCAGCCTCCCTGCCTCCTCAATGCTACCTGTCTCTCTTTGTAATGTCTGCAAACTTAGCCAGAACGCCCTCAGTTCCTTCATCTAGATCATTAATACATAAAATGAAAAGTTGTAGTCCCAACACTGAGCCTTGCAGGACACCACGGTCCTTAGGCTGCCATCCTGAGAAGGACCCTTTCATGCCCATTCTATGCTTTCTGCCAGTCAGCCAAGCTTCTATCCAAGCTATAATCTTGCCTCTGACACCATGAGCCCTTATCTTACTCAGTAGCCTCCCATGCAGCACCTTGTCAGAGACCTTCTTAAAGTCCTGGTAGATAACATTCATTGGCTCTCCTTGGTCTAATCTGCTCTTCAATTCCTCAACAAATTCTAGAAGATTTGTCAGGCATGACCTCCCCTTGATGAAACCATGCTGACTTTGCCCTATTTTACCATATACTTCGAAGTAGTCAGAAATCTCATCCTTCACAATGGATTCCAGGATCTTCCCCACGATGGAGATCAGGCTAATCGGTCTATAATTTTCCATCTTTTGCCTTACTCCCTTTTTAAAACAGAGTGCCATGTTAGCCATTTTCCAGTCCTCTGGGACCCTCCCTGATTCTAGCAATTCCTGAAAGATCACAACTATCTTTTCAGCTATCTCCCTTAGAACTCTTGTGGTGTAGCCCATCTGGTCTAGGCGATTTATCTACCTGCAGGCAATTTAGTTTTTCTAGCACCTTCTCCTTGGTAATGGCCACCATACCCAGCTCTGCCCTCTCACTCGCTTGAATTTTTGGGATATTATTTGAGTCTTCAACTGTGAAGACTTACACGAAATAATTATTCAGTTCCTCAGCCATTTCTTTATTGTCCACTGCTATCTCTCCAGCATCAATTTCCAGTGGCCCAATGTCCACTTTTGCCTCTCTTTTGCCCTTTATATCTAAAGAAACACTTACAGCCTTTGACAAAGGGTCAGTTAGACTCGAAACGTCAGCTCTTTTCTCTCCTTACAGGTGCTGCCAGACCTGCTGAGATTTTCCAGCATTTTCTCTTTTGGTTTCAGATTCCAGAATCTGCAGTAATTTGCTTTTACTTACAGCCTTCTTTTATATTACTGGCTAGCTTACCCTCAATTTAATCTTCTCCTTCCTTATTTCTTTGCCTTCTGTTCATCTTTGTAAGCTTTCCAATCCTCTGGTTTCCCACATCCCTTCATCACATTATATGCTTTCTCTTTTGCTTTTACGCTCTCCCAGACTTCCCTAGCCAGCCTTGGTTACCTCACCCACCCTGTACCATGTTGCTTTTTCATCGGGATGGATCTTTGCTGTCTCTCTTGAATTACTCCAGGAACTCCTTTCATTACTGTTCCAATGTCTTTCCTGTTAGGGTCCTCTCCCAGTCAAACTCCTCCCACATACCCCTGTAGTTGCCTTTATTCAGCTGTAACACCATTACCTGTGATTCTATCTTCTTCCTCTCAAATTGCAGAGTAAACATAATCATATTATAGTCACTGCCTCTGAAGGGTTCCTTCACCTTAAGCTCCCTTATCAAGTCTGCCTCATTTCACAACACTAAATCCTGTATTGCCTGTTCCCTTGTGGGCTCCACCACAAGCTGCAACAAAAAGCAGCAACTCTTCATCAGAGCTGAAGTGAAGTGTGGAAGGGGGCAGCATTTATACTATAGTTGGCGGAGAGTGCTAGTGGAGGATGTATAGTGCTGGTGAAGAAAAGATGTTGATAGTTCAGATTAAGGAATAGGCATGTGAGAATGGCAGAACAATGCTGTGTCTCACTACCAGATTTGAAAGAGAAGACACAGGGGTGGGGGAAGGGAGAGATGACATGGTGACAGAGAATGTAACATGTAAAGCAGAATAAAGGGAAGATATGGAAGTTGATTCACTTAAGGTGTTGAACTTAATATTAAGTCCAGAAGGCTGTAAAGTAGCTATTCTTAAGATAAGATGTTGTTCCTCTAATTTGTGCTGTGGTTCACTGGAGCACTACAGCATGCTGAGGACCAGTAAGTGAGCATACAAGGATGCTGTGTTGAACTGACCGACTACAGGAAGCTCGGGGTCATGTCTGCGCACAAACCAGAGTTGTTCTGCAAAGCAGTCATCCAGTCTGCTTTTGGTTTCTCCAATATAGAATATGCCATACTCTATATTGGATGCAGCAAACAAGATTGGATGAGAGACAGATGAAATGCTGCTTCATCTGGAAAGCCTGTTTAGGACCTTGGATGGTGAGCAAGGAGGTGGTAATGGGGCAGATGCTGCACCTTCTGTGCTTATACAGCAGATGCCAGGAGAAGAGGGGATTGGAGTTGGTGGTCATTGCATTGAACAGAGGGCCGCGGATGGAATGATCCCTGCAAAATACAAATGGGGAAGTGAGTTGAAGATGTCTTTGGTGGCGGCGTTCTGCTGGAATTGTCTGAAATGGCAGAGAATGATCCTTTGAATGCAGAGACTGGGAGGATGAAAAGTGAGAACAAGGAGGAACTGATCATGTTCTTGTGAGTGATGGGAAGGGGCAAGGGTGGAAACAAGGGTGATAGGTCTGATGTGGTTGAGGGCCCTATCAACTACAATGGGTGTGGATAAAGAGTGGAGATGGAAAAAGCACAGCAGGTCAAGCAGCACCAGTGGAGAAGGGGAATTGACATTTCAGGTCAGAACCTTTCATCAGGACTGGGGGAGGAGAAAGGGGCTGAGACATAAATAAAGGGAAGGGCTGGTGCTGGGGAAAGGTGATGGGATGGCGAGAGGTGGATGCAGGTAGGACATGGTTGTGATTGGTCAGTGGGAAGGGTGGAGCGGACACATGGGAAGGAAGATGGACAGGTAGAGTCAGGTTAGGTGGGCGGAGTGGAGAGGGAGGGCCGGGCCTGGGATGAGGTAGGGGTGGGGAGATTTAGAAGCTGATGAATTCCATGGGGGCGGGGCTGGGGGAAAGACGAGTGGGATGGCAATAGGTGTATGCAGCCAGGAGATGACTGATTGGTCAGTGGGGAGGGTGGAATGGATAGGTCGGAAGGAAAATGGACAGATAGGGTCAGGTTAAGAGGGTAGGGCGGAGAAGGAGGGTTCGGCCTGGACGGAGGTGGAGTTGGGGAGATTTGGAAGCTGGTGAATTCTATGTTGAGGCCATATGTTATAAGCTCCCGAGGTGGAAGATAAGGTGTTCTTCCTCCAGTTTGCGTGTGGCCAATTGTTGATGGTGGAGGAGGCCCAGGATGGACATGTCAACGGGCGAGTAGCAATGGATGGCAACGAGAAGATGGGATTGGTTGGAGTGCATGGATCATTAATGTTCCCTGAACTGGTTCCCGCGTTTGCGCTTGGTCTCTCCGATGCAGAGGAGACCACATCAGTAGCAACAGATGTAATAAATCAGGTTAGAGGAAATGCACATGAATCTCTGCCGGACCTGGAATGATTCTTTAAGGCCTTGGGCGGAGGTGGGGCGTGAGGGTGTTGGGTGTTTTACACCTACTGCGACTGCAGGGGAAGGTTCCAGGTGTGGGTTGGAGGAGAGTTTGGACCTAATAAGGAAATTGCAGAGGGAACAGTCCCTGCGAAAAGTGGATGGGGTGTGGAGGGAAATATAATTTTGGTCATAGGGTCAGACTTCAGGTGGAGGAAGTGGCAGTGGATGAGGTGTTGGACTTGGAGATGAGTGGGGTAGAATGTGAGGACCCAGGGGACTCTAACCTTGTTGTGGTTGGGGAGCTTTTGTATGAGGGCAGCAGTGCGGGAAATGGAAGAGATGCAGTCGAGGGCATTTTTGATCATGGGCGAGTGGAAATTGCATTCCTTGAAGTAGGAGAACATCTGGGATGTCCTGAAGTGGAATCGCTAAACCTACGAGCAAATATGGTGGCGGAATTGGGAATACAGGATTGCTTTTTTGCAGGAAGAGGTTTGGTAGGAGGTGTAATCAGAGTAGCTGTGGGAGTCGGTAGGTTTGTAATAGATGTCGGTGCTGAGTTTGCTTGCTAGAGATGGAGGTGGCGAGGTCCAGGAAGGGGAGGGAGGTGTCAGAAATGGCTCAGGTGAATTTGAGGTCAGGGTGGAAGTGGATGAACTGTTCAAGTTCCTTGTGGGAGCATGAGGTAGCATTGATACAGTCATCGATGTAGTGGAGGAAAAGGTGAGGGGTGGTGCCAGTGTAGCTGCAGAAGACTGTTCCACGTACCCTACGAAGAGGCAGGCATAACTTGGACCCATGCAGGTACCCATGGCCATCCCTCTGGTTTGCAGGAAGTGGGAGCATTGAAACAAAAGGTCGTAGAGGCTGAGGACCACTTCCCCCAGGTGGATGAGAGTGTCAGTGGAGGGGGATTGGTTGGGTCTGTGGGAGAGGAAGAGACAGAGGGCCTTGAGGCCCTCCTCATGAGGGATGCAGGTGTAGAGAGACAGGATCTCCATGGTGAAGATGAGGTGTTGGGGGCCAGGGAACTGAAAATCGTGGCTGGTGTGGGTGGTGTCCTGAATGTAGGTGGGGAGTTCCTGGACCAAACAGGACAGGACGGAGTTGAGATAAGAGGAGTTCAGTGGAGCAGGCAGAGATGATCAGTTGACCTGGACAGTCAGGTTTATGAATTTTAAGGAGAAGATAAAATCTTCTCATAGGGAAACGATGAGGTTGGAGGCTGTGGATGGGAGATCTCCTGAGGTGATGAGATTGTGAATCATCTTGGGGATGATGGTTTGGTGATGAGAGGTGGGGTCGTGATCAAAAGGACAGTAGGAGGAGGTGTCAGCAAGTTGTTTCGTGGCTTCGACGAGAGAGAGGTCGGTGTGCCAAACTACCACCGCACAAGCCTTGTCAGCTGGTTTGATGGTGAAGTTGGGGTTGGAGTGGAGTCCACACACCCAACCAACTCCTTTCCCATATCTCAAATCTTCCCCTGCGGCTGCAGCAGACGCAAAACCTACCCCACACCTCCCCCCTCATCTCCATCCAAGGCCTCAAAGAATCTTTCCAAGTCCAAGAGATTTCATGTGCATTTCCTCTAACCTGATTTATTGCATCCATTGCAACTGATATGGTCTCCTCTACAGGAGACTGAGCGCAAACTCGATAACCGGTTTTGGAAACAATCAACCCCATCTTCCAGTTGCCATCCGTTTCAATTCCCCCTCCTGCTCCCCAATGACATGTCCATCCTGGACCTCCTCCACCATCCACACAAGTCCACATGCAAACTGGAGGAAGAACACCTCATCTTCTGCCTTGGGAGCTTACAACGATGGCTCAGTGGTTATCACTGCTGCCTCACTGCACCAGGGTCCCAGGTTCAATTCCAGCATCAGGTGACTGTCTGTATGGAGTTTGCACATTCTCCCAGTGTCTGTGTGGGTTTCCTCCGGGTGCTCCAGTTTCCTTCCACAGTCCAAAGATGTTCAGGTCAGGTGAACTGGCCATGCTAAATTGCCCGTAGTTGGAGGGAAATTGGTCTGGGAGGGTTACTCTTCAGAGGGTGGGTGTGGATTGGTTGGGCCGAAGGGCCTGTTTCCACACTCCAAGGAATTTAGTCTAACCTAAACCATATGGCCTCAACACAGAATTCACCAGCTTCCAAATCTCCCCAACCCCAACTCATCCTGTGCCTAGCCCTCCCTCTCCACCCTGCCCCCTTAACCTGCCTGTACCTATCCATCTTTCCACCTATCCATCCCACTCTTGCCACTGACCAATCACAGCCACCTCCCACCTATCTTTCCCCTTTATCCTCCCCAAAAGATTCCAACCTGAACCATCGATTCCCCATCTCATTTGATGCTGCTTGACCTGCTGTGCTTTTCCCAGGCCACTCTTTATCCACTCTGACACTCAACCATCTGCAGTTCTTGCTATCTCCAACGCCAGTGAGCAGGAAATCACTGTTAAGGAAGAAGCAAGTCATGTCAGCAGTACTGTTTTGGAACATATGTGATATAGGTGAAGGAACTGGGAGAATGTGATGTAGTCCTTGCAGAACGTGGGATGTGAAGAGCTGTAGTGGAGGGAGTCAGTGGCTTTGTAGTGGATGGCAGTGGAGAGTTTATTCCCCAAAATGGAGACAGAGAGGTCAACCAAAGGAAGGCAAGTGTCGGAAATGGACGATGTGAAAGCTATAGAGGGGTGGAAACTGGAGACAAAATGGATAAATGTTTCAAGGCCCTGGTGGAAGCGTGAAGCGGTACAGAAGCAATTGTTAATGTACCAGTGAAAGAGTTGTGGGATGGGGCCAGTGCAGGACTGAAACAAGGATTGTTCCACATATCCCATAAAGATACAGGCATAACTGAGCATTTCTTCACTTTCCTTGAGATTTGCTTGTTACTTTCTCTGTCACCATGTCCTCTCTCCCCACCCCCATTCCAATGGGACTGTCTTCTCTTTCAAGTCTGGCAGTGAGACATACCATTGGTCTGCCATTCTCACATTCCGATCACTTAATCTGAATTAACGTCTTTTCTTCACCAGCATTCTACATCCTCCACCGCCATACCACACCCCTCCAACTACAACATCAATGCTTCCCCCTCCACTTCAGTTCTGAAGAAGAGACATCTAGATTCGAAACATTAGCTTGCTCTCTCTCCATGGATGCTGTGTGACCCACGGTGATCTCCAGCATTTGTTGTTTTCAGCCTAGTTTTTCTAGCCTCTCCTTACAGTTCATATCCTCTAATCCAGGCAGCATCCCAGTGAACCTCTTGTGCACCCTCTCACGATTTTATAAACCTCTGTAAGGTCACCCCTCAACCTCCTACGCTCCAGGGAAAAAAGTCCCAGGATATCCAGCATGTCCTTATAACTCAAATCCACTACTCAAAATTACATCCTTGTAAATCTTTTCTGCACCCTTTCCAATTTAATAATATCCTTCCGAAAGCATAGCAACAAGAAACATATGCAATATTCCAAAAATGACTCACTAATGTCCTGTACATCCACAATATGACATCTCACTTCTTATACACAATTCTCTGACTAAAGAAAGCAAGCGCGCCAGACACCACCTTCCCCACTACTTTCAAGGAACTATTTACCTTGAAAGCAGAGAAAGGAACTAGTCTCTCTTCGACAACACTCCTCAGAGCTCTACCATTAATTGTGTCAAACCATCAAAGCAGCCACTAAGTCAAATCTGGAGGTTTAACTATAAGAAACTCACTTAATTACAAATTCTGGATATCATGTGATCTAGCTTGGGAAAAAAGTTTGTATAAAATATCCGAGAATCATCCCTGCAAGGTCAGAACTCTCAGGGCAGGTGGATGTCCAAAGTTTGCAGTGACAAAATTTGTTCACCATAGGCTTGCATGAATGCATTGTATAATCACAACAGTTAGTACACTATCACAGTAATAAATTTGTGTATTATAAGTTGTTCCTGTTTTTGGGTGATTGGCATTAGGATTGTAGAATCATACAGTACAGAAGAAGTCCTTCAGCCAATTAGGTTTGTACCACTAAAAATATACTACTACTTACACTTGTCCCACTTACCAGCCCGAGGCCCACAGCCTTGAATGTTCTGATACTTCAAGTGCTCATCCAAGTAATTTTTCAAGGGTGTGAGGTTATCCTGTTATTGGCTCTTCAACTAAGGGGAACCGCTGCTGTCTATCTACAATGTTCATGCCCCTCATAATCTGATCTGCCTCTATCAGCTTCCCTCTCAACTTTCACTGCTTCAAAAGAATACAACCTGGGTTTAATCAGCCATTCTTCATAGCTGATATGTTCAATCCCAGACAACATCCTGGTGAATTTCCTCTATACTCCCACCACTGCAATCACATCCTTCCTTTAAACTGGTGACCAGAACTGCATACTATACTCCAGCTGGGATTCAACAAATGTCATGTACAACTCGAACACAACCTCCCTGCTCTTGTGACCTGTGTCTCGACTGATCAATGCAAGTGTCCTGTATTTATTCTTAACCACCTTATTAGCCTGCCCTGCTGCCTTAAGGGATCTGTGGACAAACAAGTGAGAAAGTCTTTACCTGTACTATGTTGGCTCCAGTGTTTGAGTGAGCTGCATAATAAGGGAAATAGGTTTTAAACTAAATAGTGGGATTGAGGAATCAAACCAAGGAAGTAATGGTAAATTGATAAGTAAAGAGAAGCAACAGAGAAAGTTGTTAATATAGAAAAAGACAAACAGACTGTGACAGGAAGGGATAGAGTACAAATCTAAAATTAAAATCAATTTTAAAAAGGCTTTAAAGGTTATAAAAACAAAACTGAAGACTCTGTATCTGAATGCATGTAACATTTGAAACAAATGAACCCATAGCAAGAACAGAAATAAAACAAACTTATATCCATTCCAAAAGATGTGGCTGCACTATGACAGAGTGGGATCAAAACATTGAAAACTGCATGCCATTAATGAAAAACAGGAAGCTATGAGCAGAAGGAGCTCTGTTATTTAGAAATGGTATCAGCACAAAAAGAGGGATGACCTAAACTCATCTCGGATTGACAGAATATAAAACAGCGAACTGCAGGCTAGTTTGCTTAACATGTGAGGAAGGTGCTAGAACTTATTATTAAGAACATTATCTTAGGCATTTGGAAACAAAACATGATAACTTGGCAGAGTCAACATGGTTTTGTGAAAGTCATGATTCGCTAATTTATTGGAATTCTTTGCAGAAATAACATGTGGTGTTGATAATCAGAAACTGATGGCTGTATTGTACTGCGTTTCCAGAAGGCACTCACTTCAAAGGTTAGTGGGCAGATGCTCATAGTGCATGGGATAATATATTGGCATGGATACAAGATAGGCTAGCTAACAGGAAACAGGGGGGACACACACAACCTTTTTCTGGGACACACACAACCTGTTTCCACATTGTAGAGTTCTACTCTATTCTATTCTAATATGTGGAAAATAAGTTTTGAAAAAAAATCAAAAGGCTATAAAGGGATATGGATATTGTGATCGGCCAAAGATCTGGCACATATGTTACAATGCGAGAAAATTTAAAATTGAACTTTGCAAAGAATTTTTAAAAAAATATTTAACCTACTTAGATCGCAGAGCTGAGAGATGCAAAGGAATCTGGGTATCCCAATGCATAAATCACAAAACATTAGGATGCAGGTACAGCAAGTATTAAAGTGGCCGGCACAGTGGCTCAATGGTTAGTACTGCTGCCTCACAGCGCCAGGGACCGGGATTCGATTCCAGCTTCAGGCGACTGTCCGTATTGAGTCTGCACATTCTTCCAGTGTCTGCGTGGGTTTCCTCCGGGTGCTCCAGTTTCCTCCCACAATCCAAAGATGTGCAGATCAGGTGAATTGGCCATGTTAAATTGGCCGAAGTGTTAGATGCGTTAGTCAGGAGTAAATATAGGGTAGAGGAATGGGTCTGGGTGGATTATTCTTTGGAGGGTCGGTGTGGACTTGTTGGGCTGAAGAGCCTGTTTCCATATTGTTGGGAATGTAATCTAATCTAATCCAAAGAAAGCTGATTAAAAAAAAAACTTAGGTAATAGGAAAAAGATGAGGCCATGCTGCCACTCAATCCCGCCCTCCATTCAACAAGATCATGGCTGAGCTGTCCCATGTTTCAACAATTCCTTCATGCCAGCTCATCTTGACCTTGTACGTCTCCATTCAAAAGTCTAAACAACTGCTCTTTAAAGACATTCAGTGATCCAGCTTCCACAACTCCCTTAACTCCAAATATTGATTAATTGTTACGTGAAGAAACTCTTTTACAGCTAAGTCCTGAATTTTACAGCAATGGAGCACATGGACACAGAAATTTTGTTGCTCTAGAAAACCCAGATTAGACTTCACTTGGGAGTACTGTGAGCAGATCTGGGGGGCACCATGTCTTAGGAAGGATGCTGGGCTTGAAAGCAACGCAACATACGTTTAAAAGAATGATCTGTGGAGACTTCAAGGATTAAGTTTAAGGATTTATTACATAAGTTAGGCCTGCTTCCTTTAGAATTTAGAAAGTTAAGGGGTGATCTGATCAAAGTTTTTGAAGATATTAATAGAAAAGTATAGGGTAGATAGACATAATCTATTTCCACTGGTTGAAAATTTTAGAATTAGGGCGTAGTCTGACAATTAGGGCCAGGTGGTTCAGGACAGATGTTCCAAAGTACTTCTACACACAAAGGGTGACAGTGATTTGGAGCTTTCTTCCACTAATGACAGTTAATGCAAGTTCAATTGTTAATTTTAAATCTGAGAGAATTAAAGGATTCTGGCCAAAGGGAGATATGGAGCGAGACCACAGATCAGTCATGATCTCACTGAATGGTGGAATTGCTTGAAGGCTACATGGCTTCCTGCTGTTCCTATGATCCGACGAAACAGTGTCAAAAACAGCCAAACCTCCAGGCTCAGGATATGCCAACAAGAGAAAACAGTGAATAGGAAATAGATACTTATTGAAACACATTGACCATTGACTTACATGGCTGGACTGCCACATTTTGATCAGCCCTGCATATGCAAGTCTCTATTGCTTCTTGTCTTACCTGTTGAATACATTGTCACTGGCAGCATACTTCTCCAGTCTGGAAAGAGGTGTCATTTCATCTTGATTTGCCAAATCCAAGAACGAGGTTATCCGTATTCCATCACAGTCAGAGCTGTACTCATCAAACCCAACTGTAAGCCAAGAACAAAGTGTCAGGTGGTAGCATTGACACAGGTCACTCAGTCCTAACAAAGCTTAGGCAAAACACAGTCGCAGTGCCTTATAAGAAAAATGTGATGCAGGTTTGTGTATTGCAATGCACCAATGCAGTTTCATAGCAGCAAGGTACAAAGCAGAAAGATTCTTTGCGCAATGGAGGGTAACTAATATCATGCAGAAAAGTGCTAAATAAACTGGTTAGAGTGTATTGGAAGTACTTTGCCTACCAGACGTGAAATAATAGCAGCTTGGAAAAGGGGAGGATGCCTGTGAAAGCCCTGGGCTGGGATAGGATTGGACAGCAAGGCTTTGCCTAACACTAGGAAATGGGATGCAAACAGCTTTTAAAGCTTGACCCAAATGCTAAGCCACCTTTCACAGCACTTCCTGGTTAGTAGTACCTGTCAAATAAATTGCCACAACTCTGAAGATGTGTGTACATGTGTAGTGTCCAAGTGATTATCTGTACATCTCTATGACACTAAGTTCCCATTGTCATTAGTACTGGAGCTAGCAGCCTGAATTGGTTTCACAGCAACTGAAGTTGCAACATTTAATCAGTTAACACCTAGTACATGAACTAGTCACCAGATTTCAAAAGACTCAAGAAAATCCATGCACTTGTTTGGTAGCGTTCCTTACAATGTCCCAAAACATCAGTGGATTCATTACTGATTGAAGCATAGTTATATTTAAAAATGCACTAAACAACTGCCATAGATCAATAACCTACAAACAACAAGCAATAATTAGCTTTTTTTTTGAACTTTGGAAAAATCAGTCAATTCCCAGTAACAGCATCATAGTCAAAAGAAGAATACTGTTTTCCTCATGGAAAGGTTATGTGCTCAAGTCAGAGTGGCCTTGGTGCTAAATCATCACAAGCTTCTCCAGTCAGCCTCAAAGGTCCAAGAATAAAGGGTAAGCCATTCAGGACCGAGATGAGGAAAACTTTCTTCACTCAGAGTTGTGAACCTTTGGATTTCCCTACCACAGAAAGCTACTGGGGCCGGTTCATTAGATGGAGATAGACAGAAAGTGATAGTGGGATACTGGATACTGTATGATCAGCCATGATCACACTGAATGATGAAGCAGGCTAGAAAGGTTGAATGGGTAAAAACAATGACTGCAGCTGCTGGAAACCAGATTCTGGATTAGTGGTGCTGGAAGAGCACAGCAGTTCAGGCAGCATCAGAGGAGCAGCAAAATCGACGTTTCGGGCAAAAGCCCTTCATCAGGAATAAAGGCTTCCTGATGGAGGGCTTTTGCCCGAAACGTCGATTTTACTGCTCCTTGGATGCTGCCTGAACTGCTGGAAAGGTTGAATGGCCTACCCTTGAACCTATTTTCTAAGCTTCTTGGTTTAACATCAAGAACAAATTTTTCAGCATTAAATCAAATGCAAAATCTCACTCATTTTTGTGTGATCTGCATGCAGTATAAGAAGATGGAAGACATTACTTTAGAAATTGCAAGACTGATGCAGTCAGTTCTGCGAGAACAAGTGTTTCTTCAATGCAAATTGGCTTTAACGTGATTGAAGAATTTAGACCGTTACTTGTAGAACACAAACTTCCTTATCTTAATTGGCGAAAATGCGATTCCAGCCCCATTAGTTTAAATGGTGCGGCTATTGCACAATCTTATCGCACAGGAGTAGAACTATTGCATTATATCAGAACCGATTGTATTTGGGAGGTCTATGTACTGAACAATACATTAATGTCACAATCAGATGGCTTTCTACAAGTACAGTAAATTCAGCTTTGAAACTCAGTTTTCTAGCAAATTTATCCCCTTGCATTGAAATGCTACACTAATAAGATATGGACTTTGCATTCTCATTTCAAACATTTGCAACAAAACCTGTCATAGAAGAGGCAAAGCTCTCATTCAACACACCAATTCTCTGCCAGTATTTTCCTTTCTGAGCAATTTAATTAGCCTGCCCACAGTCAGAATTTGTTCTTGGACATTTCTTTCTTCAGCAACCAACCAATTCCTCATAATTTTATGGAGTTTATGAGCTGCTTACACATTCAAGCAAATATGTGGAGTCGTTTTTTTTTATTTTAAAAACCTTTCCTTTAAGTCTTTGTACCGTCCTTTCATTGACACCCTTGTAGAGAGCTGGAGTCATTAACCAAGTTCGGCACATCCTAAGTAACTGAAAGCAAGCAAATATGTGGAGTCGTTTTGTTTTTTATTTTAAAAACCTTTCCTTTAAGTCTTTGTACCATCCTTTCATTGACACCCTTGTAGAGAACTGGAGTCATTAACCAAGTTCGGCACATCCTAAGTAACTGAAAGGGCAGAGCACGGTACTGAATTTTAAAATGCAGTTGCTTTAATTTTAAGCCAATTTGTCTCAGGTCTTTTGAGCTAATTGAGGACTTGAGTTGAGATTATTTTAAACCTATATTGTTCAGAAATTCAGATTTTTAAGTTTCCCCACTTTTTCCACAGTTAGCATATATTATCTACTCCTCTATATATTCAAATTTATCAAATGAGTTTGCTGGAACTTGCCATCAGATACAGAGTCATAGAGATATACAGCATGGATGCAGACTTCTTGGTCCAAATCGTCCAAGTGCGACAGGAAGTGCAACAAGAGAAGAAAAGCGCAAGTGGAGGGGCGCATGCGCATGATGGGATGGCATTTGGGAAAACGAGAGGAGAAAGGGAGCAGGCAGTGGGAGCGGCGCCAGAAAGCGCCAAGGGAAGGGCAACAGGAAGTGTGATGGAAAGCACGTGCGGGAGAAGGAGACAGCAGTGTGTGCACAAGGAAAAGGTCAAGGACAGGGCACACGTGAGGGGAGCGCGTTCACGGGAACACACGAGGGAAAGTGCAAGGGGAGTGCAAGGACATGTGCGCACAACAGAAAGGCATGAGGCAAATTGAGAGGAGAAACGGCGTACGGGAGGGGAAGTTCAAGGGGAGGCATGCACGTGCAAGGAACAGCACGAGTAGAGTGTGGGCGGAAGGAGAGACCACAAGGAGACCACGAAGGAGGGCGAGGAGAGTGGGAGAGCACCAGGAGAGAGCAGGCGCACGAGTATGCGTGTGCGGGAGAGCGCGAGGAGAGAGCAGTGCATGCGAGGTAGAGCATGGAGAGAGAGCACATGCAGGCGAGGGAGAGCATGAAGGGAGAGTGCAAGAAGAGAACACGCGCATGCACGAGGGAGAGCGTGAGGAGAGAGAGTGTGCGTACAAGGGAGAGCGTGAGGACAGGGCGCACGAGAGCGCAAGGAGAGCACACGCGCACGAGGGTCAGTATGAGGAGTACTCATGCATATGAGGAGAGAGCGCACGCGCACGAGGGACAGCTCCAGGAGAGACACCGAGGAGTGCACACGAGGAACTGCCCGAGAGAACATACGTGCACGAGGAACAGCGTGAGGAATGAGCCAGAGAGAACACGCGCGCAGGAGGGACAGCCCGAGGAGTGGGCGCATGTGCAAGGAGAGAGAGTGGGCCCATGAGAGAGAGCCGAAGAAGAGACCGAGGAAAGTGCCCATGAGGGACTGCCCGAGGACAGCGCGTGCGTGCACGAGGGAGAGCGTATGTGAGGAGAGATTGCATGGGAGAGAACGCAAGGAAAAACAGCACGCTGAGGGAGTGTGAGGAGAGCATGCATGAGGGAGAGCACGAGGATGGAGTGCACGTGAGGGACAGCGGTGCACGAAGGACAGAGCGAGGACAAACAATGCATGCATGAGGGAATGAGGGACTGCCCGAGGACAGCGCGTGCGTGCACGAGGGAGAGCGTATGTGAGGAGAGATTGCATGGGAGAGAACGCAAGGAAAAACAGCACGCTGAGGGAGCGTGAGGAGTGCATGCATGAGGGAGAGCACGAGGATGGAGTGCACGTGAGGGACAGCGGTGCACGAAGGAGAGAGTGAGGACAAACAATGCATGCATGAGGGACAGCACTCGCGAGCACAAGACGAGCATGCGCATGAGGGTAATCGTGGGAGGAGTATGCGCACATGAGGGTAATCATGAGAAGAGCGTCTGCATGAAGGTAATCGCGTGCAAGTGTGCATGCGAGAGAAAATGCAAAGAGTGCACACGCGCACACACGCAAGATGAGCAAGGGGAGTGCTGTGCATCCCTTTGTGCTGTACCTTCCGCATGCAAATGTACCCTTACACTGTCCCCTGTGCCCATACTCTTGTGCTGTCCTGTGTATGCGCACACACTCATGCTGTCTCACTTGCACGCATATACTCTTGCGCTGTCTTGACCATGTGCACTTCTGTGATGAGCAACAGGAGGGGAGCCTGCGAACAGGGACAATGTGAGGGTATATGGGCGCGCTAGTACCCTTGTGTTCTCCCAGGTACATGGGCAAGCGAGAGGGAGAAAACACGAGGGAAGCGTGCATGCGGGAAAGTGTGAGGGGTGAGAGAGAATGGTACCAATGTGCGTGAGAGAGAAAGCTATGGGAACGTGGACAAGACAAAGTGAGGAAGAGGAGTGCGAGAAATAGAAAAAGTGGAGTGGATTGATCGTATGGAGGTCAATTAACTAAACATCATAGAATATGAGGTCCCTGATTGGGGCTCTTCATCTCTTCCAAACACAGTGCCCTGGCTGACATAAAAGAATGAATTTCAGGGATACTAATGCCCTGATTGCCTGACTCTGAGAGGCAGTGCTGTTGTCAAAAGCTACGCGTTTGTAAACAAAGAGTGATTGATGATGGGATGACACCTTTCATTGTGTTATTTCAATGGCGATTGAAATAACACGATAGAGTAAAGCATGATCCTGAAGAAACTCACTCGCAACAGCCCTGATGAAGTTGGTAAGGTAAGCTTTTTCTTATATTGTGCCTTTGGGAAGCTTGACTCTTTTGAGCCAGCCATCAAGGAGTCCAGACAAACAACATTGTGTCAGATGAGAAACAAATATTAACTTCCTGATAGCCTCTGGAGCTGCAACTTTTTCTGGCTTTAAGATGTTAAATTTTTCTGAGGCACAGGAAACTAAACACTTTCAGGAATTGGAGGTGCCAGTGTTAGATTAAAACTTCCATCTTTTATAATGGGATATGCTGGTTTCTGTTCTCTAGATTTTTTACTGTATCACATCTCCATGACACTGGACTCCTTTGGCTATAAATTCTGTGAGCATGATCTTCACTTCCACAACCACCTGATTAAAGGAGTTGCGTTCCGAAAGCTAGTGCTTCCAAATATACCTATTCGACTACAACCTGGTGTTGTATGATTTTTAACTTTCGGAAATTGACTGGCACAGTTTAGGAATATTACAACCTCAAGCCTCCTTTAATTCTAAGATACCATCGCTTTTACTCAGGAATCTGTTCTCAGCATTTTTGACTAGGTTAAGAGGATTGGCAGATGCAAGTAAATTTGGTTTAACCCTTAATGAGATGCTTAGAGATTGTCTAGTATGCCAGATGAATAATGTGACGATGCAAAAACACCTACTGGCTGAGGGTCAGAGGACATCACACAGGCGCTACAACTAGCTTTATCATCGGAAAACGCAGCAAGTGGAGCACGAGTTGCAATGTATTCTGATGGATGTGGATACCCCCACCAATTCACCCAAGCTTGAGGAATACCATGTGAGTGCAGGCAACTGCATAGCCTCATTCAGAACATACTCTGATCAGAGTAACTCTAAGTCAGCCTACAGTAAAATCCCAAAACAAACCAAGTCTCAGACAAACAGTGACAAATCTCTTCAGGATCTTTCCATTATTATATTGGATTGATGTTGATATCCAGATTCAGGATAGCAGAGTCCTACTAGTATTGAAGTGGAGGAAGGTAACTCATGGACCAGCATCCATGAAGTTGTCCAGGAGAGTTCATACCCTGCAACGTCCAGCTGCATCTGGTTTGGAACAGTTTTGTCACTTAGCAACATCTAAATCAGAACCAATCAAATAATTGTCTGGTTAAATGGCCATCTGGTTCAAATGATACCAATACAGCTGTATAAGTGATCACAGAACAGTTTCTAATAAAATTCGCTCTCAGTCTGGACTCCAGCCCTTAAATTTGTAAAAGACTTCAACTAAGCAGAGACTCTATACCGGGGAATCTTCACAGATTAAGGGTACAAGTTTGGCTCCAGTCTCTTTGAGAAGCAGTAAAGGGTCAGGCCCAGTCTTGATGGGGCAAAATTAGTTGCAAGAGATTCACCTAGATTGACTCAACATTTTTCAATTAGAAAATGGCTGCCTGAGTGAAGTCGTAATTAAATACCCTGAGGTTTTCCAGGAAGGTCTAGGAATTATCAGTGGAGCCAAAGTAACTTTGTATGTTGACCAGGAAATAATTCCATGACTCTGGAAAGCCTGTTCAGTGCCAGTTGCCTTACTCGCAAAAGCAGAAGAATTCAGAAAACTGGAAAGTGGAGTCGTCATTAAACCAATCTAATTTGCAGAATGGGCAGCACTGTTCACAACAATTTTGAAATCTAATGGGTCTGTTTGCCTTTATGGGGATTCAAACCAAACAGTAAACTTTTTTGCAATTGGATGAATACTCATTCCTTTGGATAGAGGATTTGTACACAAAGCTGGCAGGAGCATTGTCCTTCATGATGCTTGACATGAGCCCCGCTTACTTGCAATTGCATTTAGATCAGAATTCTTGGAAAAGTATTATAACTAATACTCAGGAGGGCTTATACCAATATATCATCAGACTTCAATTTTTCAGCAGACGATGGAAAACATTTTGCAAAGCCTACTTCGGCTCACAATTCACCTAATAATGTTAATAACAGGGAACAATAACAGGAAAAATTAATAAAGAACACTTAGAGAACCTGGACATCATCCCAAGGCATTTTTTGAGGCAAGTGCCTCAGAAGGGAAAAATGTGCGTTCCAGGCTTCCTAAGTGACCTGCTTGGGCTACAGGATTGACAAGACTGGGTTACACGCATTGAAAGATAGTGAGAGCAATCAAGTGTCCCAGCCCTTATGTTTGTCCAAGACTTTAAGTCCTTTCTGGGTCTGGTAAATTATTATGCAAAGTTCGTACACAACGTGGCACCATTGCATCAACTCCTATAAAAGGGTCAACCTTGGAAATGGTCTCATAGATAGGCCTTAGCTGTTAAAGAAGTAAAAAAAAGACTAATTGTTACTCTGTGATCCTGAAAACAATCTTGTAACGACAAGTGATGCCTTCCCTTACGGTACTGGAGTTGTATTAGCTCAGAGGTGGCCCATTGAAGAGGAATGTCCAACAGCATCCAATATAACCAAATAGAAAAGGAAGGATTCATGATCATATTTGGAGTCAGGAAATTTCATTACTACCTTTTAAGGTGAAATTCATGATAATCACAGACCACACTCTCTACTTGGTCCACTTAAAGAGATTAAAGTGGCGTCGTCCATAGCTTCAGGCTGCATTCAGTGGTGGGTTCTAATATTAAGTGTTTATAATTACAATCACCCAGGAGGCCAAGTAGTCAATGCAGATGCATTGAGCCACCTTCCATTAGTGGATATATCACCGGTGGTACCCCTCATGGAACAGAGTGTTGAGTTTTCTGGATATGCTCCCAGTCACAGCTGACATCAGACTTTGGACACAGAAAGATTCAGTACTTTCCCAATGAAACAATTGGCATTAATGGGTAAAACCAAAGGGCCACTGCAGCTACAACTAACACCTTTATGGACACAGCAGACCAACTCACAGTAGAGAACAGCACGTTGTTATGGGAGCAAGAATGATGGTCTCAAGCAAAGGTCACCATCAAATACTGGCTGAACTCCACCAGGGCCATCCAGTTCACAAAAAGATGATGATAAAGAGTTTTGTCTGGTGGCCAGGCTTGAACTCAAATGAAGCACTTTAGTGGGACAGTACCCAGAATGTCAACAAGGACAAAAATAACTGCCAGCAGCTTCCCCACATTTGTGGGAATGGCCAGGTAAGCCTTGGACTCAGTTGCATGTTGACTATGGAAGTCCATTCATTGGTTCAATGTTTTTAGACATTGTACACACCCACTCAAAGAGGTTGGACAAACATACATTCATCAAACACTAGAGTGACAATAGAAAAATTGCAGATATCTTTTGCGACACACAGAGTCCTGGAGATTTTGGTAACAGATAAGGGACCATCTTTTATCATCAGGGACTATAATTATTTCTTAAAATCAAATAGGATTCAATGTACAAGGATAGTTCCATACCACCCATCATCCAACAATGTGGCAGAAACAGCAGTCCAAACTTTGAAGGCAGGCCTGAAAAAAACAAAGTCTATTGCCTCATTAGTTACCAAGTTATCAAGGTCCTTTTTTGATTTCAGACCACTAAGAGAGCCTGGCAGAGTTGCTAATGAATAAAAGACCATCCACCAGGCTAAGCCTGATCTTCCCGGACCTGTGAGGGAGATTGAAATGGCATCAGGAACTCTAATGTCAAACCCAAGACTCCACCAAAGGAAAGAGACAGTTTGATACGGGGAAAAAGTTTGGTGCAAGAATCATGGAAATGGTGTCACATGGTTAAGATGCATTATCAACATGAGATCAGGAACAGTGACTTATAAAGTTTGGTGCGACAGTCCTGAATAAGCATGTGGACCATTTGAAAGCTGAAAATTTGCAGACTATGCAGGAGTAAAGCTCTTCCCTCAGAGCCTTCACAAATACTAATGACTCCCCCTCTCCATCAAACATTGAGTCCTCTAAATCGGAGATGGACCTGATGGAACTAACCACCTTGACATTTCTGTCTCCAGAAGAGGAGACAAAAATCTACCGAGGCACTCCAGACTCAAGAGGCAAGTTCCTGCTCATTACATGCCTTCCCTGTCAGATTCTGAGTTGGTGATGTTAAAACACTCCAGGAGGCTCTCAAAGAAATCAGACAGTCCTGCGTCCATGAACTCAGAGGTGGAGACACGTAGTGATTGTTGAGGTCAGCAAGTTGAACCTCAGAATAGAAGCTTCCTGATTAGGGTTGTCAATCTGTTCCAACCACTGAGCCCTGGCCAATGTAAAAAGAGTCAATGTCAGGGATATTGATGCCCTGAATTAACAAATAAAGGGTAATTAGTGATGGGATATTAGTTATTGAAGAGTTATAAAAGAGACAGACAGACGAGACAGAGAGAAAGAACGAGCAAGAGAGGGAAAAGAAAATGCCTTACTTCAGCAAGGCATTTGATAAGGTTCCCCATGGTAGGCTCGTTCAGAAGGTCAGCAGGAATGGGATACAGGGAAATTTAGCTGTCTGGATACAGAATTGGCTGGTCGACAGAAGACAGCGAGTGGTAGTGGAAGGAAAATATTCTGCCTGGA
>NC_057729.1:690762-703086 GCF_004010195.1 Chiloscyllium plagiosum | reverse complement strand
CTGCAGTATGACATTGACAGGATGCAGCGATGGGCTGAGAAGTGGCAGATGGAGTTCAACCTGGATAAATGCGAGGTGATGCATTTTGGAAGGTCGAATTTGAAAGCTGAGTACATGATTAAGGATAGGATTCTTGGTAATGTGGAGGAACAGAGGGATCTTGGTATGCAGGTAAATAGATCCCTTAAAATTGCCACCCAAGTGGACAGGGTTGTTAAGAAAGCATATCGTGTTTTGGCTTTGCATTGGATAGGTATATGGAGGATAGTGGGTTAGTATAGGTTAGGTGGGCTTGGATCGGCGCAACATCGAGGGCCAAAGGGCCTGTACTGCGCTGTATTCTTCTATGTTCTATGTTCTAACAGGGGGATTGAGTTTAAGAGCCGTGAGAGCTTGTTGCAGCTCTATAAAACTTTGGTTAGGATGCACTTGGAATACTGCGTCCAGTTCTGGTCGCCCTATTATAGGAAAGTTGTGGATGCTTTGGAGAGGGTTCAGAGGAGGTTTACCAGGATGCTGCCTGGAATGGAGGGCTTATCTTACTAAGAGAGGTTGACTTAGCTCGGACATTTTTCATTGGAAAAAAGGAGAGGGGACCTAATTGAGGTGTACAAGATAATGAGAGGCATAGATAGAGTTGATAGCCAGAGACTTTTCAGGATGCTGTCTGGAATGGAGGGCTTATCTTACGAAGAGAAGTTGACTTAGCTCGGACATTTTTCATTGGAAAAAAGGAGGAGAGGGGACCTAATTGAGGTGTACAAGATAATGAGAGGCATAGATAGAGTTGATAGCCAGAGACTTTTTCCCAGGGCAGAAATTGTTAATACGAGGGGTCATAGTTTTAAGCTGTTTGGTGCAAAGTATAGAGGGGATGTCAGAGGTGGGTTGTTTACGCAGAGTTGAGAGAGCATGGAATGCGTTGCCAGCAGCAGTTGTGGAAGCGAGGTCATTGGGAATATTTAAGAGACTGCTGGACATGCATACGGTCACAGTAATTTGAGGGTTCGTACATTAGGTTTACCGTACATGAGGATCAATGGTTGGAACAACATTGTGGGCTGAAGGGCCTGTTCTGTGCTGTACTGTTCTATGTTTAAGAATGCCAACGAGGATTTATTTCTATTCATTCATTGGATGAGGACATCACTGGCCAGGCCAGCACTTACTGACTAAAAAAAAAAGGCAAGATAGTTTTCAAAACAAATAAATGGAGAGGGAAGCTTTCCAGCTCAGAAAGAATGAGGGTGATGAGTGAATGGAGGAGAAAGTGAGGTCTGCAGATGCTGGAGATCAAAGTTGAAACTTTATTGCTGGAACAGCACAGCAGGTCAGGCAGCATCCAGGGAACAGGAGATTCGACGTTTCGGGCACAGGCCTGAAGAAGGGCCTGTGCCCGAAACGTCGAATCTCCTGTTCCCTGGATGCTGCCTGACCTGCTGTGCTGTTCCAGCAATAAAGTTTCAACTGATGAGTGAATGGAACTTGTACAAGGTTGGAAAGAGATACCAGACTTTCAGATGAGCTCAAGTTTATGGAATATGCAAGGTCAGAGATGTCTGATGTCAAAGCTGAAAGTGAACATGTCCAAGTGATATTATGCTATTGGAAATTCTACTCTCGGTCAAATAGAGCAGTAAAGTTACAAAAATCATTTCAGCCTCAGACTGAATCCAGAAACAGGAACAGTTTGCAGTGCAAAGGCAGCGGTGATGTTCTTGCCAGTAGTTAATGACAACCTGCGTAGATGAGCAGAAAAGAGGGATATATCATAGACAGTCAACAACTTGAATCTCATTCCTGAAGAAGGACTTATGCCCGAAACGTCGATTCTCCTGTTCCCTGTAATGACAACCTGCGTAGATGAGCAGAAAAGAGGGATATATCATAGACAGTCAACAACTTGAATCTCATTCCTGAAGGACTTATGCCCGAAACGTCGATTCTCCTGTTCCCTGGATGCTGCCTGACCTGCTGCGCTGTTCCAGCAACACATTTTCAGCTCTGATCTCCAGCATCTGCAGATCTCACTCTCTCCCCAACTTAAATGAGGTGGCAGTGTGGTTGAATTAGATGCTGTCAGCAGGCATGTGGTACCTTATAAATTTCATTGCGAGGTGTTTACATGAGAATAGAAACAGGCAAAGGACAAAAGCTTTTGTGGAAGCAGAGAGGGGAAGGTGTTCTGGAGACAACAATACAGGAGTGGAAAAGAAAGTCATTATAGGTGATTCTCTGGCTACAGCTGGATCGAAAAGAAGGGAACAATGGGGTATAGTCAGGTCCAAACTTTGGAACAAAGGAGTGTCATTAGAGGAGGATGGCATGATCAATGGTGTGATTGGCTGTTGATGGGTGAAAAAGAATGAAGTGAGATTGTTTACCACAATCAGCACAAGACAGAATGTCACTTGTGTATTTAAGGGCTGTTTCAGTACTGTTGCAGAGGCTGAAACCTAATTGCAGATGCAATCAGGAGTTGGGTGTAAAGAGATTCTGAGGAGTAAGAGCTGCAGTTCAACAGTGTAGATGTTCGATAATTAACTCAGTGACATCAAGCCTTTACTTTGTTTAATCAGAAATACTGCAGTGACAAAGCAGCTATAAACGTAACCTATGTTTGTTGCAGACAGCTTAAATTTTCCAACTGTGCAGTCTGCTTGTGACAATTATCAGTCTTTTAACCAAGGACATTTTTATAACAGCAATCTTGAGTTGAGATAACATTAGCAGTGTGCAAATTCAAATAACCACAGATCATTAGATGTCTGTACAATTTTACAATTATTTACATATAGGTTTGAAGCTGTATAATCACGTAATTTAAACTCCCAGTAATTGCTAAGATATTTTTAAAGTTTACATAAAAAAACCTTTGGATCTGATTTTCGTAAAGTACATAAAAAGACCTTTTTTGTCAATCCTCATTCAAGTTGTTTTGTTCCAAATAGCAGGATCAATATTCAGCATGTAAATCAGTGACAATTGTGGCACAGTCTCCAGCAGACCATAACAATCCTAGATGTGACAAGCTGATTTCAGCAGGGATTGCAGCATAGTTCCTATAGCTTGCCCCATTGTTCCTGCATGTGGGCATGGATGCTGGTCCATTTACTGAGCCCTGTTGGAAGTACATGTGTGAACAATGAGTAAGAAGATGATCTAGCTTTGTTGTGACGCCCCATTTGGTAAATAGCCTGTCATTATTCACTTGCTATCACAGTAGTGCTTTGGCGAAAAAAAATTAAACCAAGGCAACATTTGTCTGTTCAAGTCATAGTAAAATTAATCCACTAGTAATATTTGATGTGGAGATCTTGGCTAACTCTATCAACACCACAAAATTCAATCAACTTGTTAAACATTTCTGGTAATGGTTGTATTGCTTGCCTGAGGCAAGAGTCAAAACATGATCATTTGGCAGAGAATTCCCTTAGGATCGCCTGAAGATAAATGGTCCAAGACATTTGCAAATCATTTGGTGGGCCACTAGAGCCCAACACAGAAACGTGTACACATGTAGAAATTTTGACAAAAGGAGGGGAAAAGGTGCTAGGGATAAAATGTGGACACTGTCAAAAACACATCTCAGAAACACTCACATCCTTAAATACCTAAGTCTACCAAATAGGCTACCCCCATAATCCCAATGCCCTAAATCTGCAAACACACAAAATGCTAATGATAATACGCCTCAAGGAAAGTAATTTGAGTCTATCATTACTTTCTTTAATTTTAAATAATCCTTGTCTATGCCTCCACCACAAAACAACGCACTACTGGTACAAGTTCAAGCAATACATTTCCAATGTTGCCAATCCTAACGTCAAAATTAATCAATTCAGTTAGTGGAGCAAACAGGTGTAACCTTAAACAAAAATAGAAATAGCTACAGAAACTCAGCAGGTCTGGCTGCATCTGTAGAGAAAGCAGAGTCAACTTTGGTCCAGTGACCCTCCTCAGAACAGACCTGCTGAGTTTCCTAAGCTATTTCTGTTTTTGTTTGTTTATTTTTGTTAGGTGTAACTTTAATTTTATACTTTTCTTCACCAGGATTTTAGCTCCTGATGAAGGGCTTATGCCCAAAATGTCGAATCTCCAGCTCCTCGGATGCTGCCTAACCACCTGAGCTTTTCCAGTGACACACTTTTCGATCCAGGATTTTCGTTACCTTATTAAACTCCATATTAGGCAAGCCCTTTAAAGTAATGGATCAATTTATGACAATTAGGTTTATCTATGCATAAACATTTTTTCTGTGGCACAAGACTTAAAACAGTATGCAACTAGTATACGCAATGGTAGCCCATAGGTTCGCCAATACAGTGCTTTTAAGATTTGGTCATAGGAGATAATGTAGCTAACACTTGTTAATATTCCAAACATTTATTGACTTTTTTTAAATCCACGAAAAAACAAACATTTTGTGATGTATTTTATTTTGCCTCCCCTTAGTCATCTGTTCTAGTAGCCTCATGAAATTTAGCAAAATAATGCCTAAATCCTCCAACTTATCAGTAAACTCAACAAGGTTAGCTTTGTGCGAACCAGGGCATCCACAGGAAATTGGAATAGTATTTAAAACTAAAGAGGGATTTCCAAAACAAAAAAGCAACAACTAGTACATACCATCCACATCATCTGGACAGATGTCTAGTCATTGAGTCACTGCAGCGGTCAAGTACACAATTCAGTTCAGAGACAACTGCAACCTCCCCAAACCCACTCCCGGAGAAGCAAGATCTGAAGTTATTGCGATGGCGATAGTAACATCGAACCCAAAGGAGAAGGGCAACACCGAGACCGAATATGATCAGTCGCTGACAGGCACCTCTCCTACCCGGAGGGAAAAGCAAGGGAGCTGCAGCGGGCAGCGTGAGATTGAGGGCTCGGGGCGGGTTAAACGAGAGAATATACTCGACATCTGGTAGGGAACGTCCAAAGAACCAACACGGGAAACTGAAAGAAGAGGTTAAGGCCGGGCTGACAGGGTACTGATCCCCTTCCTCTTCACCCCTCACCCCCCGAGCCACTACCTCTGCAACCGAGGCCGGGGCCCCATAGTCTCTTAGCCCTATGACCCCAAACAACACATCGACGCCATACTCACATTCTTCCAGCTCGTCCTGTGAGTCCTCGTAATACAGGGAGAGGCCTGGGAGAGAGAGGAGGAGATGAAGAAAAACAGAAAGGGTGTTAAAGGGCGCCGATAAAGAGTGTCAAAATAGCCGCTAACGGGCTAAGGACTGACATACCCGCCATCTTGGATGGATCTGGGGGCGGGGGGGGGGAGGGGAAGGGGAGGGCAGGACACCCACTTCCGTGGTTAAAGAACAAAGTAAATGAATGCGCCAAGCGCAGCAAAACGCTTTCTGGCAGCCATCTGTCAAACAGCTATTTCGAATCAAAATTAAAGCTGGGTAGAATTGTTTTCAAATCCAGACCGACGATCACGTGCTCAACGTTCCGGACCCTCCCCTCGGGCTTCACGTTACCTCATATTATTTTAAAAAAAATACAGTGTGTATTTTATCTCTTAAGATCTGAGCAGGAAGCAACGTCGTTCGAGGAGTTACTTCACAAAAATATGTTCGCGTTGCAAGCTCTTTGCTGGAGGGCTCGCGTTGGTCACGTGACGGTGTTGAGGCAAGATGGTGGCGGTGGCCCTGTGGATGCGGAGCTTTGTTGCGGTTCAGAGCGGCTGACTATCGGCCTGCTTTCCAAACGTATTCCCCTTTTTTCAAAAAAAAAACAATTACGTTCGAAAGGTGATTTCAGTGTTACCTTTTTCCACTTTACTTCCCTTCGTCTTCCCCCCCCCCTCCCTTAAATGTCCTACTGGAGATGTGTGTGGATTTCTGAAAGCCGCCAGCTTTTTTTACCATGGCTTTGAGGGAGCTGAAAGTTTGTCTGCTTGGGGTAAGTGGTTGTCCCGGTTACAGCCGACTTGAGGTAGTTCGCTCAGCAGCAGTTAACGTTTGACGGTTTGTACTGTTGCCTTTTACCGTGATAAATTTCTGTGGTGGATTTCAAATGATAAACAAACAGTAAGGGAAAGAAGAAACTGCGCGTGTAGAAAATCTGAAACAATAACTCAAAATGTTGCTAGCACCCTAGAGAACACCAGAGGCAAAGTAATAGTTTGGGAAGTAGTTACGTTTGTAAATTGTTTAGCCAGAGTTAAAAAAACAATCAGTTTCATGTTTTTGCTTTATGGGACTTGCATGTCAACTGGTGATTATTAAAAGGAAATAAGTGTTCTATGTTGAAAGAAATAATTGTGGACTAAATAGTAAGAAGGAGCTGTTCTCCCTAAATTGCAGCAGTTATGTGTGTCATAGTTGCTGATGGTATTATTGAACAAATGTTTAGTCAGCTCATGCCACTTAATGACCCTTTTAAAACATTAATAAAGGGGAGAAAGTGAGGTCTGCAGATGCTGGAGATCAGAGCTGAAAATGTGTTGCTGGAAAAGCGCAGCAGGTCAGGCAGCATCCAGGGAACAGGAGAATCGACGTTTCGGGCATAAGCCCTTTTTCATTAATAAAGGGGTACCTGCTCATTAAAAGTGTACACAGATCAGCTGTTGTATTTTTCTAAATACTTTGAAATGTAGTAATGATTGTATTTACCTGGTTGTGAAGAGGTTTGATCAGCTTAGTTGGCTGGGCAGCCAGTTTAAAATTTAAAGTAATGTTGACAGCATAAGTTCAGTTCCTGCACTGACTGAGCTGATGATGATGAAGTTAAAACACGATCAGTTGTCTCCCCCTTATGAGTGCAGCCCAATGGTGTGGTATGACTACGGTGACTCTATCTCTTTTAATTGGCTGTGAAGCACTTCTGTACATTGAAGTTTCAAAAAAATGTTGAACAAATACAAGTTATTTTCAAACATTGTAAAAACGTTGTCAACGACGACCTAAAACGAATCAATGGGACACCCATGGCACCACCAGTATCAGGACTCCTGGCAGAAGCAGTTATGCAGAAGTTGGAACAAGCGGCCATCTCCATGATCCAGCCCAAGCTTTGGATCCGTTACGTGGATGACGCCATTGTCATCACAAAATGAAACAAATTAAAAGAAACCTACAAATGCAAAACACATCCTTACTGCCATAAAGTTCACCAAAGAGGAAGAGAACACCAACAGACTAGATATCACAGTAGAATGCAAAGCCAATGGAGAACTGCAGACCAGTGTTTACAGGAAAGCGACACACAGACCAGATACTCAACTACAAGAGCAATTATGCCAACACCCACAAACAGCTGCATCAGTACATTATTTAAATGGGCCGCAACACACTGCAGCAGTAGCAACTAAGAGATGGCAAAGAAAAACACCTAGACAAGTATTCAAGAACAACAGGTACCTGATAAGTACAGTCTGTCAATTCTTAAACAACAAACCTAAACAAAAAGACACAAAAAGCCCAGAGACACTAACCGCACTACAATACATTAAAGACATCTGAGATGACGATGAGACTACTCTGCCCCCTAGGCATGATGGTAGCCCACAAACCTAACAACACACAAAACAGCCTGTACCCCATACCAACAACCAGCAGAACCAATGTCATATACAAAATACTATGCAAGGACTGCGACAAACATCACATCAGACAGACTGGCAGGAAACTAACCACCAAGATACACGAGCACTAGCTAGCCATCAAAAGACACTACCAACTATCACTAGTATCCTTGCACACAGACGATGAGGGACACCAGTTCATCTGGGACAATACGACCAACCTGAGACAGACTGAACAAAAGCATGCAAGAGAATTCCTAGAGGACAACCTCTTGGAATAAGAACCGGAAGTGATATCACTCACATAGAAAGCACGACAGAACACTAGCGCTTCACCGAAGGCTCACTGATGTTTCCTAGCATGGTGACAAAACATCAGAACAAATCTTCCAGCTCAGCAAGCAAACTGACAGGCTGAACCACAACCTGAGTTACAAATCTTCACAAAAATCACAATGTTGTCAGTGGTAATTTCTAGGTTTTGAACTGAATCATGTGCTTAAATATGCTTTTGTCAACTGTCTCTAGGCATGTTGTGTAAGAATTGGAGGACTGTGTTTATCGGGCCCTGTTGTTAACTAATTATACTGGTGAATTTCACCCAACTTTTTGGAAGGATTGACTAGTACGAGTAGCCAAAACTGAAAGGATAGAATTTGTAATTTTGAACTTGTTTGTCTTTGAACTATTTTGTCGTCATCACCACTCACTGTCAAACCATCAATTCCCCTCCCTAGCCAAATTTGGCATGAACGGTTCTGAGTTTAAAACTATAATGCTTTTGCAGGCTGATTTGAATAGAGTTGTACATCACAGAAACAGACTCTTTATCCCAACTCACCCACGCTGACAAGATATTCTAAATTCATCTAGTCCTATTTGCCAGTATTTTGGCCATATTCCTCTAAACCCTTGCTATTCATAGACCCATGCAGATGTTTTATAAATGTTGTGAATGTACCAGTCTCCACTACTTCCTCTGGCAGTTCATTCCTTGCACGCACCACCATTTGCATGCACACGTTACTCCTTGGTTCCTTTTTGAATCTTTTTCTTTTGCCTTAAACCTATGCCCTCTCATTTTGGACTCCCCTACCCTGAGAAAAAGAGCTTGACTATTCACTCTATCCATGCCCCTCATGATTTTATAAACCTTACAAGGTCATCCCTTTCATGCACAGGCCCTTCTTCAGGAAGGGCCTTTTCCTGAAGAAGGGCCTGTGCCCGAAACGTCGAATCTCCTGTTCCCTGGATGCTGCCTGACCTGTTCCAGCAATAAAGTTTCAACTTTGATCTCCAGCATCTGCAGACCTCACTTTCTCCATCCCTTTCATGGTCCAGGGAAAATAGCCCTAGCCTATTCAGCCTCTTAGAGCCTAAACTCTCAACCCTGGCAGCTTCCTTGTAAATATTTTGTGCACCCTCACAAATTTAACAACATGTTGTACTAAAATTATATTTGCCACCTGTAGGCTACACTCAGGCACTCCTGAAATTAAATATTCGTAGACACTTGTTTTCCTAAATATTTAGAACCACATTTTAAGTACAGTACATTTTAAAAATAACTTAGCATCTGTATATTAAAAAAAAATCTGAATCATGACTGCATTAGAAGACATTTGCAAAGGAATGTGCTTTGCTGTAGATAATTGTTATTACACAAGGAAGACAGACTTATTTCTATTAGCCTGATTCCTCTGTATTCTAACTGATCCAATTTGAAAATAAATTATCTAGTGCGTAAGTTCTTTACTGGATGCTGTATAATTTAGTAAATTATTCTCATTGTAAGATTTTAAGAAATCGGTGACAAAATTAATCTCTATTGGTTTAAGTGAAGGAGTAATACAGACTTGCAGAATGCAACACATCTGACCCATCAATTTGGCACTGGCTGTCTCGAAGGGTAATCCAAATTGTTCTACTTTCATGCTGTTTACTAATCCCTGTTAATCTTTAAAATCCTAGCTACCTGTTGATTTTGTAAAAATAGTAAAGCCTTTCCCATGTCACTCTTTATTATCATTTCTTGTCCACGTTGAAATGTACTTGAACCAATTTTGTTGAAACTCAAGCATGAAAGCAAAATCCTGTGAGCATTGAAAATTTGAGCAAGCACAAAAGAAAGGTTCTAGACAAGTTTGTATCAGACTTGAAATATTAATTCTGTTTGTCTCTCCAGAGACGTTGCCAGACCTCCTTAGTAGCTCCAGCATTATCTGTTTGTTTCTTGAAAAACTGCCCATTGTTAAATATATCTGTCTGCCTGTTTTTGCCAATGCATCCATCTTGTGTTCACTAATTGTGTACTTGTTTCCTTTAATACAATTGTCATTTTAGGGAGCACAGTGCCTTGACTGTCATCCTGTCACTGTGGGTTAGATTTGAAGTGCAAAATGAATTTACGCAATCTAGTGCCAATTTCTAGTCAATGTTGGTAAGCAATATGAAGTAGTTCCTATTCAGCTTCAGTTGGAGGTTTCTTTCAGGTCGCAAGATGTGAGGTATGAGAACTAGGATAAGTGTCATTCCGGTGCAGTAAATGTGGTGAGATTGCAGGTGAAGCATGTGATCTTAAAGACTGGAGTGTGCCTGATGTTTGCATCTAGTGATGTATCTAACCTAAAGTGTTCACGTAGGTAGACAGGATAGGGAAGAAGACGTTTGGTACTCCTTGCCTTTAATGGTACAGGAGTTGGGAGGTAATGTTGCGGCTGTACAATACATTGGTTAGGCCATGTTTGGCATTCCATTCTGGTCTCCTTCCTATCGGAAAGATGTTAAACTTGAAAGGGTACAGAAAGGATTTACAAGGATGTTGCTATGGTTGGAGGATTTGAGCTAATGGGAAAGGCTGAATTGACTGGGGCTATCTTCCTTAGAGCATCGGAGGTTGAGTGGTGACCTTTTATAGTGGTTTATAAAATCATGAAGGACCAGGATAGATGAATAGAAAAGATCTTTCCCTAGGCTAGGGGAGTTCAAAGCTAGAGGACATAGGTTTAAGGTGAGAAGGGAAGTAGGGGCATTTCTAAAACATATTTGAAATAGTCACGTAAAGGTTAATCTGCAAGAAAAGGCATAATGAAATAGGAGGTAACATATTAAGATGGATTATAGGGTGAATGGAAACAAAGAATAGGGAGGAATGTGGCATTTTCAAACTGGCAGGTAGTGGAGTACTATAAAGGTTAGTGCTTATTGGTATTTAAGACCATCAAAAGATCGCACAAAAAATTAAGTGGGAGAAGATAAACTTTGAGGTAATACTTGCAAGTTACATCAAAATGCTCAGCAAGAACTTCTTTGTGTAAAATGAGAGAGGCCAAAGTTAACATGGGCCCTTTAGAGAGCAAGTTTGGGGGACTAATGGAAAACCAGGAAATGGCAGAGAGGTTCAATAAATACTTTGCATCGGTCTCCATGGGAGACATTGACAGCTTTCCAAAATTACTATATAATCAAGGGCCAAAAATAGGAGAGGAAATAAATATAATTATCACTTGAGAAAAAGAGCTAGGGAAACTGGCTAAATTAAAACGTTTGATAAATTACAATTCTTTTATTGTTTATTCGATAACTGTTTCAAAGATCAATACTAACTTGTTATAGAATCTTCGAGCAATACGTTGTAATACAGGCAAAAGTGATTGTATCTTATTTGAATTCCGAAGTCACCGGTCAATGTCAACTCCAAAGATTATTTATTCTAAACTGGGATTCTTTTCACAAATTCATTAATTCTTTAACTGAATATACAATTAGTGAATAAAAACTGAAACACAGCTTCTCAGTCCTGCCGCCTCCTGAGTACACGGTTTTCTGCCCCCGGATAAAAAAAACAGTTGAAACCAACTCGATCAATTGTTTTTCAACATTCTCTATGGTTTACCAGCCAGCACCAGCTTCGTCTTGATTGACCGATGCAATATCTAGCTGATGGACCATGCAACATCCAGCTGATAGTCCTCCAGCATAACACGTCCTAGTGTTGAAATGTCTGCAGTGTGCTTAGAACAATAATTAATCTGCAGTTATCTTGCCAGGTCAGTTCCAAATGCAAATATCAGTTTTTTTATTTTACTTTTAAAATAAACTTTTCAGAGTTTGATGCTTTAGCTCACAATTCCAACGCAAAATGAGAAAAATAAAGAAAATCAGTGATTGTCTCAACACAGTATTTAGCTATGCATAACATAATAATAAAGCAGACACAATATAACTTCACAGAGGGAAAAATTATGCCGACAAATTTTCTAGAATTCTTTTGAGGAAGTAACAAGCAGGATACATAAAGCAGTAATAGTTGAAGTAATATATTTGGATTTTGAGAAGACATTTGATAACAGGCTAACCTGCAGTACCTTAAGTTCTTTTCCCGAGATTTTGCACACGAGATACAACTTGTGCACACCAACTTCTGCAAACTAAAGCTTGTACAAGCTAGGTGACCCCCTTGACCAACCCCTTTTTTTTTGCAGGCGTGCGAGGTTGAGTGAAAGCGAGGAACTGAACAAAGAAAACACATCCCTTTTATTTTTTTTTAACCAAAAGCAGAGGAGGAGGTTTCACTCCAGTTTTTTTTTTTAAATTTTTTTTCTGCTTTTTTTTATCCCCAGCACCCATGGTGTGTGTGTGTGCAGGTGTGAGACACAGTGAAAGACACAAAGTGCACGAATCTTTATTCAATTTCCACCACCAGGAAGATAGGAAAACACGCGGGTGGCCAGTGACAAACACTGCCCTTCACATCAAAGGGCAGTGCTGTGTGATCAAAA
>NC_057729.1:659546-689977 GCF_004010195.1 Chiloscyllium plagiosum | reverse complement strand
CGCGATTTGACCATGTTCCAGACAGTGATCAGGTCCTGGTAAAAGACAGGCAGCGTCTTGAGGGCGACCTGCAAACCGTCACGGTCGACGAACAGGAGCTGCGTGTCGTAGTTGAGGTTACGCACCTGGCGGAAGAAATACGTCGCCAGGGCGCACCACCTAGGAGGAGGCTCGACATAAAGGTATCGCCGCAAGGTCTGAAGGTGGAACGTCGCGACCTGGGTGCGGACGCACACCAGCGACTGACCGCCCTCCTCAATAGGGAGACTCAGAACCTGCGCGGCGACCCAGTGCATCTTTTTGTCCCAGAAGAAATCGACCAACATCCTCTGGATGTCAGCGACAAAGCCAGGAGGAGGGACCAAAGTGACCAGCCGGTACCACAGCACGGCGGCCACCAGCTGGTTTATGACCAGCACTCGACTCCTGTAAGATAGCACTCTGAGCAGTCCTGTCCAGCGGCCTAGGCGAGCCGAGACTTTGGCCTCTAGCTCCCGCCAGTTGGCCGGCCAGGATTCCTCAGCCGGGCTGCCACTTGTAGTTTTATGCTGTGGTTTTCCACTGGCTGTATTAACGTCACCTGCCCTTTGATTGGTGCTTATAATTTTTTGCAGGTTTAACCATACTCATGGTCTTTATTTATGTTGCAACACAGTGATGAACCCCTCTGTTAATTAGACCAAACACCCAGAAAAGCTCACCTCGCCTCATAATCTGTTAAAACGAGTGACAGAACTCCCAAATTCCACTCATTAAAGAAAATGACATCCATTTATTTTTTAACTCCGTGAACATAAAACAACTATTCACAATTCTAAGCCTCCGTTTTTCTTAACAGCTTATAATCTGCCTCCAGCTCTCTAACAATATGCAGTTCCAATAAGACACTACTTAGAATTACATCAACATAATTTCATAATCTCTCACAGTCGCTGTCGTCTTCTGTGTCTTTCTTCTGGCTGAGGATCTCCCTGGGTAGATGTCTGTCTTTTTACTGCAAATATGTTTCATATGAAAAGGTACCTTTGATAGAAAGTGTTTCCTAATTTCTTGGAGAGCAAGATGTTATATTTCCTCGCATTTCTGTCTCGATGGCAGTTGCCCTCTCTCTTAAAGGTACACGGCATGCCTTCAACTTCATAGCAGTATATCCTTTGCAGGAAGATCATGGTTTTAAAAAAGTGGCTTGCCTTGTGTTCCATGACCACATGGTCTTACCACTGAATCTGTTTTGAGTGGCTAGCACAGTCATATGACAAGATTACATAAATTCTGCTGATCTAGAGAATTATCAACTCCGATTTCTGGTTTATCCCAAGCATCATCCTGTGGAAATGTTGCGCTGGTGACCGATGACTTTGACAGAACTAAGATTTCATGTCATCTACAATTTTTTTTATTCTGGAGTTGCCGTTGAGAAACTGGTATGGTGCATTCAATTTACTGTTAGTACATCCAAAATGCAGTTCGGGTGTTCCAGGATATTGACCCAGCAAGACTGAAGGGATTGCAATATAGTTCCAAATCTGGATGGTAAATAGTTAAAAGGGGACTAATAGGCGGTTGTGTTCCCCCTGTATCTGGAGCCATGTCTTTCTACATGGTGGTGGTCACTGGTTTGGAAGGTGCTGTCAAAGGAACATTGGGGAATTTTTGCAGCGCATCTTACAGGCGGTACTTGCTGCCATGTCGGTAATGGAGGGAATGAATGGCACCACATCCACAAACAATCAAGCTGACTGCTTTGTCCTGGATGATGTCAAGTTTCGAGTGTTGCTGGAGCTGAGTGAGGAGTATTCTATCACATTCCTAACTTGTGCCTTGTAGATGGTGAGTAGGCTCTAGGGCATCAGGAGGTGACTTATTGCTGCATCATGTTTAGCCTCTGACCTGCTATTGTAGCCCTGTATTTATATGGTGAGTCCAATTTAATTATTGGTCAGTGGTAACCTCAGGTATTGACAGTGGGGTATTCAGCAATGATAACACCAGTGAATGTCAGGGGTGGTGGTTTGTTTGGCACGAAGTGGAGGTGGTTATTGTCTGACATTTGTGTGACGTGAATACTACTTGTTAGCCTAAGCTGTTTATTGGGCAGTTCTTGCTCCATTTGGACGTGGACTGCTTCAGTATCTGAAGAGTCACTAATGATGCAGAACATTGCAATCGTCAGCAACGCCCCCATTTCTAACTTTGATGGAAGAAGGCCATTGAAATAGCTTAGGAACCTGACTCATTTTGACTTTGCCTCTATTCAGTCTTTCTTTGGTTGCCTTTTGCCAGATAAATTACATTGTTAATTTATAGCCATCAGGAAAAGGATTATGTTTTCACCTGACGATTTGGGACTTTGGTTCAGTGGAATGTAGATGTTGCTGACTAGGTAAAAACAATGACTGTAGATGCTGGAAACCAAATTCTGGATCAGTGGTGCTGGAAGAGCACAGCAATTCAGGCAGCATCCGAGGACAGGCAAAATCGACGTTTCGGGCAAAAGCCCTTTATCAGGAATAAAGGCAGAGAGCCTGAAGCGTGGAGAGATAAGCTAGAGGAGGGTGGGGGTGGGGAGAAAGTAGCATAGAGTACAATAGGTGAGTGGGCTAACTAGACCAACATTAATTGTCCTTGAAGGTAATGGTGATGAGCCATTCTGTTAAGTGATCCACTATTCCTCCTCTGCCTTCATCTGGCCAGGAGGCACCTTTTGCTTATTTAAAATCATAGTATAAATATGATTTTTATCATAATATCGACATGTGTTTGGAGGTGAACAGCCAGTAGAAAAAGGGGTAAAGCTTTGGTGGTATAATTTGGGGAGCTATGAAAGAGATTATAAAGCAGAACTTCAAAGACCACATTCTCTCGATTACTCCCTGCACTATTTTATTGAATACAGAAATAAGATAATGGTGGTGAATTGTGTATGAAGAGGTGATGCAGAAAGAAAAGCTTAATATGGCTGCTGCTTTTTTTGATTTTAAAAATTAATCAATAGAGTCATGGAGGTGGACAGCACAGAATAAGGCCCCTTGATCCAGTGATTCTGCACTGGTCAAAGCCTGCATCTAGCTATTATAATCACATTTTCCAGCACTTGGCCTATATCTTTGTGTGCCCTAGCATCACAAATCTCTCCTCAAACATTGAGGATTTCTGCTCTTCATTGTTATAGGCACAGAGTTCCAGATTTTTCTCTTATTCCCTCTAAACCTCCTGCCTATTATCTTGAATCTATGCCTCGTGGTCAGTAATCCTTCCTCCAAGGGGAAAGGTTTCTTCCTCTCTACTCTATCTATGCCCATTGTAATCTTATACATCTCCATCACGACCCTCAGTTTCTTGTGCTCCAAGGAAAACAACCCCATTCTGTCCAAACTCTCTTCATAACTAGAACTCTCCATTCCAGGCAACATCCTGCTTAATCTTTTCTGCACACTCTGTGTTGTCATATCCACTCATGTGTCTCAATTCGAGTGGTGCTGGAAAAGCACAGCAGGTCAGGCAGCTTCCGAGGAGCAGGAAAAATCAGGATGATGAAGGGCTTTTGCCCAAAATGTTTTTTTTTCGCTGCTCCTTGGATGCTGCCTGACCTGCTGTGCTTTTCCAGCACCACTATAATCTAGACCCTGATTTCCAGCATTTGCAGTCCTCACTTGTGCCTATATCCACTCATATAATGTGGATTCCACAACTGCACTGAAGCTTTTCTTCCTGCACTATCTCCTTAGACACAATGTATCACTACTTTCTTATTTCTATATTTGGTATAGTGTAGTGCAGGGAGTAATCCAAGGATTATGATCTATGATGCTGGAACTATGGCCTAACCAATGTTTCATACAGTTCCATCATAACCCCCCTGCTCTTAAACTGTGTCTTGGCCAGTAAAGGCAAGCACCACATATGCTGCCTTAACTTCTTTATCCTAAGGGACCACTGTACTTGCACACCAAGGTCCTTGTGATGCTCTGTGCTTTTCATGATGCTACCATTCATCATGTGTTTCCTTGCCTTGGGTTTGTCCTACCCAAGAGCATCACCTCATGTTTACCCAGGTTGAGTTCCATTTTCCATAGAACAGTCTGTCCTTCCATAATCTAAAACTACATTTTCACTACTTATCACCCCACCAATTTTTGTCTCATCTGCTGATCAACTCTCCTACATTTTAAAGTCTAAATAATTTCTATGAAGCACAAGCTGTGACCCCATTGGATGAGGATGTCCATTCAGAAAAATAAACTTCTCAACCATTACCCTCTGCTTTCTGCCACCTAGCCATGGGCTCTTATTTTCACCCATGGAAATATAATTTTCAGCTGCTTCATGGTCAGCAGAAGCCTTTTCGCCACAGATTTTCAGATATTTTACACCATTATGCTGCTTAAATTTCTGCAGCCAACCTTCTGAATATCGACTTTGGCCTTTAATGTTCAGTTCATTATGATATTTTCTGGCTTGTTTCATGACCATCAAACCAGTCAGTGGCATACGTTGAATCCACTCCATCGACATATGGTTAAGATATTCATTTTTTGCCCTTTGCAGTGTTTTCCTATTTTTCATTAGTCTCTGGTCATCACTATTACCATAAAACTTCAGTAACTTGTCTTTCTGTTTCTTCAAACCATAAACAGTTGTAGTTCCAACACCGTATTCTTCAGTAAGATGCTGCACAGACACACCACGATGAAGCTTCTGCAATAACTCTACTTTTTGCATTACTGGTAACATCAGATGCTTCCATTTCTTTTTATTATTGTTAGGCATAGGTGTAACTGCAGCTCTTTCTGGCATTTTCACAGTGAAATTAAACAATTAAACACAGTGTGTTTAAAAAAAAAAACACAATTGATGCCTGCCAGTGCTGGGCCACGCCGCCACGTGGGTCAAGTAGGTGTGGCCTTCACCTGCCGAAGAAACCTTGTTATGCAGACATGACTAATGCTCCACACTCCATGAAAAAACTTCAGATTTTGGAGCTTTTTGAATTTTGGAACTCGGATAAAGGCTAGTCTACCAACATTTCTGTGGCTAACTGTGACTCCAGGATGGTGTGTTGCCTCTCTAGTGCTCGGGTCAGGCATGTCACTGAATGGTGGGAAGGTAATGAGTTAGAAGTCATGGTACATGCTGGTAACAATGAAAAATGAGGGCTTGCATCACCAATTCTGGGATCAAGGCAATAGATTAAAAAGCAAGACATCAATGGTTGTGATCTCTGGCTTACCTCTGGTGCCACATGGTGGCGAGTTTAGAAATAGGACAGATTAATGCCTGGCTCGAGAGTTGGTGCAGGAGGAGGATTTTAGCTTCCTGGATCACGGACTATTTTTGGGGAAGGTGGGAAATGTACAAATGAGACAGTCTGCACCTGAACCACGTTGAGACAAACATGCTTATGGTAGGTTTGTGAATGGTGTTGGAGGAATTCAAGAGTCAGTGGGAAATGGAGGAGCTAATATGTGGACAGTTAAGAGGTGTGTAAGAGTATTAATCAGGTAATCAAACGAGAGGATTTCAACTTTCTCAATGTAAATTCAGATAGTTAGAGTGTTAAGGATTTAGAGAGGATAGATTTCTTGAGATGAACAAATGGGAATTTTTTTGTATCAGTATGTAGAAGGTTCAATAATGAATGGCAGAGTGCTGAATCTGGTTCTGGGGAAAGAAGCTGGACCAGTGTTTGTGGCAGCAGGGAAACATTTAGGCGATAGCAGCCACCACAGTGTGGTTCAGGTTTGTTCTGGACAAGGGGGGGGCGGAAGCTTGCAAAAGGTTGCTTTGGATTGGAGGAAGGCAGGTTTTATTAAAATAAAGCAGCATCTGGCACATTAGTTTGGGGACAGGTTGTTGCAGGTAAGTCTACAGTGGAGAAATGATAGGGGGCATTCAGGAAGAATCTGGGGATGTCTAGGACAACGCAGGACTGGGTAAAGATGAGGAGTAAAGCTTTTAGCAAGCCCATAGGGAGCAATTCAACTGGAGAGGAATACAGGAAGTGCAGGAAGGAACACAAAAGGACAAGCAAACAGGATTAGGGAGAATCCTAAGGTATTCCATAAATACATGTAAAGGGAAGAGTTTAACCAGGGAAATAGGGCACTTAATGGACCAAGGGTGCAACCTGAATGTGAAGCCTCAGGATATTGTAAGGGTGTTGAATAAAATCCTCTTCAATCTTCACTCTGGAAAAGGAGAATATAGGTACAGAATTTAGGAAAAGTGACTGAGAGGAACTTGCACAGCTTGGCATAGGAAATGGCGAGGTATACGAGGGTCTGTGGGGCTTAAAAACAGACAAGGCAGGAGATTGCAGAGGCTGTGAGACAAACTTTTAATTCCATTCTGGCCGTAGGAAGTGCTAGAGAATGGCTAATGTGGTTCCACTTTTCAAGAAGGGTTTTGGAGATGAACCAGGAAATTACAGACCAGTGATCTCATGTCAGCAGTAAGGAAACTATTGGAGAAAATTCTGAAGGAACAGATTAACACCCACCTTTGAAAAGGTATGGGCTAATAAGCGATAGTCAGCATGACTTTGTCAGAGGGAGGTTATGCCTAACAAATTTCTTAGAATTTTTTGAAAATGTTCGTGTGCATGAGGGCAATTCAGTTAATGTCGTTTACATGGATTTTAGCAAAGCTTTTGACAAGGTCCCACGTGGAAGGCTGAAAAACTTGAAACTTAGTGAGATTGATCAGAAATTGGCCTAGTAATAGGATGCTCAGGGTAGTGGTAGAAGGCTGTTTAAATGACTGGAGGCTGGTGTCCAGCATTGTACCACAAGGATCAATATTGGGAAATTGTTATTGTTTGTTATATACACACATTATATACAGTATTTGAAAATATGGGGGGGAATGTTAAATAAGTTTGCAGACAATACAAAGATTGAAAGAGTGATTAATGGTGAAGATGATGGTTGTAGATTACAGGAAAATATAGATTATTATGGACTAGGCCAGACCCCCTCAAAACATTTCAAGAAAGTAGCCCAGACCCTAACTTTGCTAGTTGTTTTAAGCAAGTGTAATGTGGGTATTCCAGGAGGGATGCAGCTGGCCCAACCACTTAGGTTTTATACAAAACTTGTTTATTTACTGGCAGGGAGATTAGCTAGTGCTGCTTGGGAGGATTTAAATGTGTAAGGTGGGGGGTGGGACACAGGAGAATAGTGAGAAAAGAGATCAATCTGAGACTGGTACAGTTGGGAATAGGAGCAAGTCAAACAGACAGGGCAGGCAGGAACAAAGCTGAGAACAAGGTAGGACTAGCAAATTAAACTGCATTTACTTCAATGCAAGAGGTCTAACAGGGAAGGCAGATGAACTCTGGGTATGGTTAGGAACCTGGGACTGGGATATCATAGCAATTACAGAAACTTGGTTTAGGGGACAGGACTGGCAGCTTAATGTTTGAGGATACAAATGCTATAGGAAGGACAGAAAGGGAGGAAAGAGAGGATGGGGAGTGGCGTTTTTGATGAGGGATAACATTACTGCTGTTGTCGGATATTCCTAGGAATACAACTGGGGTGGAACTGAGAAATAAGAAAGGGATGATCACCTTATTGGGATTGTATTATAGACCCCCTAATAGTCAGAGGGATATTGAGAAACAAATTTGTAAGGAGATCTCCGTTATCTGTAAGAATAATGTGGTTATGGTAGGGGATTTCAACTTTCCAAGCATAGACCAAGACTGCCATAGACTTAAGGGTTTAGATGGAGAGATGAAGTGTGTACAAGAAGATTTTCTGATTCAGTATGTGGATGTACCTCCTAGAGAAAGGTCAAGTTTTGCACCACTCTTGGGAAATAAGGCAGGGCAGGTGACTGAGATGTCAGTGGGGGAGTACTTTGGGGCCAGCGACCATAATTCTATTAGTTTTGAAATAGTGATGGAAGAAGATAGGTTAATTTTGATGCGATGAGGCAAAACTTTCCAATGCTGATTGGGGACAGATGTTCGCGGGTAAAGTGCAGGCTGGAAAATGGGAAGCATTCAGAAATGAGATAACGAGAGTCCAGTGACAATATATTCCTGTTAGGGTGAAAGGAAAGGCTGGTAGGTGTAGGGAATGCTGAATGACTAGAGAAATTGAGGTTTTGGTCAAGAAAAATAACCAAGTATATGTCAGATACACATAGGAGAGATCGGGTCAATTCTTAGAGTATAAAGGTAGTAGGAGTACACTTGGGGAAATCAGGAGGGCAAAAAGGTGACCTGAGATGTCTTTGGCAAATAGGGTTAAGGAGAATCCAAAGGACTTTTATAAATAAATTAAGGACAAAGGGGAGAGAATAGGGCTCCTCAAAGATCAGTGCAGCAGCCTATGTGTGGTGCCGAAGGAGATGTGGGAGATACTAAACGAGTATTTTGCATCAGTGTTTACTATGGAGAAGGACATGGAAGATATGGAATGTGGGGAAATAGATGGTGACATCTTGAAAAAATGTCCATATTAGAGGAGAAAGTGCTGGATGTCTTGAAATGGATAAAAATGGATAAATCTCCAGGACCTGATCGGGTGTAGCCTAGAACTCTGTGGGAAGCTAGGGAAGTGATTGCTGGGCCCCTTGCTGAGATATTTGTATCATCGACAGTCACAGGTGAGGTGCAGGAAGACTGGAGCTTAGTTAACATGGTTAACAGTTAAGAAAGGTTGTAAGAAAAAGTCAGGGAACTATAGACAAGTGAACATGACATCAGTAGTGGGCAAGTTGTTGGAGGGAATCCTGAGGGACAGGATGTTACATGTATTTGGAAAGGCAAGGACTGATTAGGTTAGGCAGCGTGGCTTTGTGTGTGGGAAATCATGTCTCATGAACTTGATTTGAGTTTTTTATTTGAAGTAACAAAGAGGAATGAGGGTAGAATGGTGGATGTGACCTATATGGTCTTCAGTAAGGTGTTCGACAAGTCTCATGGGACACTGGTTAGCAAGGTTAGACTTCATGGAATACAGGGAGAACTAGCCATTTGGATGGTGGTGGAGGGTTGCTTTTAAGACTGGAAGCCTGTGACCAGTGGAGTGCCACAAGGATCTGTGCTGGGTCCACTAGAATATAGAACATTACAGTGCAATACAGGCCCTTTGGCCCGCGATGTTGCGCTGCCCTGTGAAACCAACCCAAAGCCCATCTAACCTACACTATCCCATTCTCATCCACATGCCTATCCAATGACCACTTAACTGCCTGTAACGTTGGCGAATCTACAACTGTTGCAGGCAGTGTGTTCCATGCACCTACTACTGAGTAAAGAAACTACCTCTGACATCTGTCCTATATCTATCACCCCTCAGTTTGAAGCTATGTCCCCTTGTGCTCGCCATCACCATCCTAGGAAAAAGGCTCTCACTGTCCACCTGATCTAATCCTCTGATTATCTTGTATGTCTCAATTAAGTCACTTCTCAACCTTCTCTTTAACAAAAACAGCCTCCAGTCCCTCAACCTTTCCTCATAAGACTTGTCCTCTATACCAGGCAACATCCCAGTAAATCTCCTTTGAACCCTTTCCAAAGCTTCCACATCTTTCCTATAATGTGACCAGAACTGCATGCAACACTCCAAGTGCAGCTGCACCAGAGTTTTGTACAGCTGCAGCATGATCTCATGGGTCCGAACCATCACAGTATGCTGCCGAAGCAGCCCTATCAACCTGGGTGGTAACTTTCAGGGATCTATGTAAATGAACACAGAGATCCCTCTGCTCATCTACATTACCAAGAAGCTTACTGTTAGCAGAGTATTCTATATTCCTGTTACTCCTTACAAAGAATCATCTCTCACTTTTCTGCATTAAACTCCATTTGCCATCTCTCAGCCGAGCTCTGCAGCTTGCCTAACCCATCCTTCTACACCTTTATCCAGGTCATTTATAAAAATGACAAGCAGCAGTAGACCCAAAACAGATCGTGCAGTACACCACAAGTAACTGAACTCCAGAATGGACATTTCCCATCAGCCACCACCCTCTGTTGTCTTTTAGCTAGCCAATTTCTGATCCAAACCACTAAATCACCCGCGATCCCATGCCTCTGTATTTTGTGCAGTAGCCTACTGTGGGGAACCTTATCAAATGCCTTACTGAAATCCATATACACCACATCAATCGCTTTACCCTCATCCACCTGTTTGGTCACCTTCTCAAAGAACTCAATAATGTTTGAGGCACGACCTACTCTTCACAAAACCATGTTGACTATCACTAATCAATTTATTTCTATAGTTATACGATTTATAATTATCTCTTATAACCTTTTCCAACACTTAGCCTACAACAGAAGTAAGGCTCACTGGTCAATAACTACCAGGATTGTCTCTACTCTCCTTTTTGAACAAGGGAGCAACATTTGCTATCCTAAGCCTTCTGGCACTATTTTTCTAGATAATGATGACATAAAGATCAAAGCCAAAAGCTCGGCCGTCTCCTTCCTAGCTTCCCAGAGAATCTTCAGAAAAATCTCTTCGAGCCCACGGGATTTATCTATTTTCACACTGCAGAATTTCCAACACCACCACCTTGTGAACTTCCATCCCGTCTAGTCTCAAGCCTGTTTCTCAGTATACTCTTCAACAACATTGTCTTTTTCCAATATGAATACTGATGAAAAATATTCATTTAGCGCTTCCCTATCTCCTCTGACTCCAAGCACAACTTCCCACTACTGTCCTTTTAATTATTACTACTTTTCGTCATTTATGTAAATGATTTGAATGTGAATATTGGAGGTATAGTTAGTAAGTTTGCAGATTACATCAAAATTTGGAGGTGTCATGAACAAAGAAGGTTACTTCTGATTACAATGGGGTCTTGATCAGATGGACTGAGGCTGAGAAGTGGCAGATGGAGTTTAACTTCGATGAATGCGAGGTGCTGTACTTTGGAAAAGCAAATCAGCGCAGGACTTACACGCTTAATGGTAAGATCCTGGTGAATTTTACTGACCAAAGAGACCTTGGAGTGCAGGTTCATAGTTCCGTGAAAGTAGAGTCGCAGATAGATAGATAGAATAATGAAAAAGGCATTTTGTCTGCTTTGCTTTATTGGTCAGAGCATCGAGTATAGGAATTGGGATGTCATGTTGTAGCTGTACAGGACATTGATTAGGCCAGTTTTGGAATATTATTATGTGTAGTTGTGGGTCTCCTTCCTATCGGAAGGATGTTGTGAAACTTGAAAGGTTTCAGAAACTATTCACAAGGATGTTGCCAGGATTGGAGGACTTGTGCTTTTGGGAGAGGGTGAATAGGCTAGGGCTGTTTTCCCTGGCATGTCAGATGCTGAGGGGTGATCTTTGTAGAGGTTTATACAATCATGAGGGGTGTGGATAGGATAAACTGACAAGGTCTTTTCTCTCAGGTGGGGGAGTCCAGAACTAGAGGGCATATGTTGAGGGTGAGAGGAGAAAGATATAAAAGGGACCTAAGGTGCAGTGTTTTCACGCAGAGGGTGGTGCGTGTATGGAATGAATTGCCAGAGGAAGTGTTGGAGGCTGGTACAATTGCAACATTTAAAAGGCATCTGAATGGGTATATGAATAGGAAGAGTTTATAGGGATATGGGCGAAGTGTTGGCAAATGGGAATAGATTATGTTAGGATATATCTGGTTGGCATGGATGAGTTGGACCGAAAGGTCTGTTTTCATGCTGTACATCTCTATGACTCTTCCGATTACCGAATGAAACCAGAGAGAACAGAATACCAAATAACTTAAGCAATCCGAAAACCCATCAGATTATCCCAACTTAATGATGCTGTTCCAAATACTTGCAACAATCCCCGTAAACATTGCTTTGTGAAAAAAGGAAAAATCCCACGCTGGTTCTTAGTCCTTTTCTCTCACATCTCTCCTCTATCAGCACGGACCTGCTTCTTTGTGTCCAGCAGCTTCACAACTCTGCTTGCTAAAATCAAATCAAATCAAACCAGAGAACAGCTGAGCTGGGAGAACTGGCCGCTCCCCTTTCATTGTACAAGTTTTTTTTTAAGATGAAAGTCTTTGCCTGAGACAGCTCTGTTAGCTATAAACAGATTGATACTACAACCCTTCCAAGCCAGACCTCTCGCAACCTGTGTCTTTACGACAGCTCTGAAAGCAAAAACAAGGACAACGTAACCTTGTTAAAGGAGCAGCACCATCATAAGATGGATTGGGCATACTGGTGGCAGATAGTTGTGAGACAATTGTGAGATGATGCACTTTGCAGAAGAAGCAAGGAGGATCTTATGGTAATTATTCATAGATCCTTGAAGTTGGCAGAGCACATGAAAAGGTTAAGTAGGCATTTGGGAAACTTGCTTTCATAGATTGTGAAATAGATTTTAAGAACAAGGAAATGATATTAGAGCTCTACAGATTGTTGGTCAGGCCACAGCCAGAGTACTGTGTGCAGTTCTGGTCACCTCTCTACAGGAAGGATGTGATCGCACTAGAGGGGATACAGAGGCTACGAATGCAGCGTTTACCTAGCCTGCAATTGCAGCCACAGCACTGCACGCTCAATGTAGTGGTATCCTCCATCTGAAGCATCTCTGCAAGGATGGAGGTTTCGTCAGTTTTGTGAAGCATTCAACTGCCCTTATCCCAGCAATCGATTTCTCTGAGGAGTGATGCAAGAACAGACTGGATTTGTTTTCAGGTTAGACTTCACTCAGGGAGATTTTGGAGAACTGGCTTGTTTCCACTCCGCTTGAATGGGATAGAGTGGTCACTAAGGACTGTGGATTTAAAACTTTACTGGTGAATGTTTTTTTCCACATGGGAAGATTCTTCAAACTCTAATTCCTGTAACGGTCTAGTAACTTTTATCGTTATAATCATTGTATGCTGTGTGTCAATAACTTGCTGTCAATACTGGCTATCAGAGTCTTCGGAAAGCTGGTAGTGCCATCTCAGTGGTGATCGTGAAATGATAAAAGGAGGGAATGAGAATGTGTTGTGAAACAAGGTTCAGCTGAGCATGCCTCAGATCAGCTAAGAACTTAGTTAACAATGGGGTGCTGAAGGCAAAGATAATGGGTGAACAAGGCTGAAAAGCAATCATAATGTAGAGCCAAGATGAGGTAGTATTCAGTATGTAACATCAGTTAACAAGGTGAAAAATATCCATTGCATGAACCCAGTTAACAAGGTGAAGAACATCCCTTGTACAACAGTGAAGGGCTTGGTCTCTGCTGTTGATACTCATTGATTGTAACGGTCACCCAATTAATATGTATGTTGCCTGAGCTGGATGCTCCTTCCTGTAAAATGACTATATAGTTCATTTGAGAAACTGAGGTTCCAGAAAAGACTGTGAACCCATGACTCTGTGCACATGGGCGATCACTTTCTCTCCCTCTAGGGCGCAGAATAAAGATGGAGGAGGTCAAACTACTGTGTCCTTGAGCGTTTCGCTTTGACGGAGGGTGGAAATGGGACGACAAGGAGGGTTAACCAGGATGTTGCCTGGGATGCGAGACTAGATAGACTTGGATTGTTTTCTTTTAAAGCAGAGAAGATTGATGGGGAGACATGATTTGAGGCGATGGATTGAGGGGTATAGACAAGGTGAGTAGAGAGTAGTTGTTCCCCTTGGTTGACAGGTCAATCACGAGGGTAGAGTTTTGGGATTGTGGGCAGGAGATTTGGATTAAATTTGGGAGAAAAAAGCTTTTCTGCTCAGCAGGTGATAGGAATCTGGAATGGAGGGAGTGGAGGAATATTTAGGAATATTTTGACGAGTACTTGAAATATCATAGCATTCAAGGATCTGGGACAAGTGAAGGAAATTAGGATCAGCACACTTTTAGTGGTAGTTATGTTGGTTTAGACTCTATGGGCCAAAGGGCCTTTCTGTGCTTTATCAATCCAATCTACAACCTGTAGCACCAAACCAAAACCCTTTGGTCCAACTCACCCATGCTGACCAGGTTTCCTAAATTGAACTAGTCCCATTTAACTGTGTTAGGCTGCTAGCCCTTTGAACCTTTTCCTATCCATGTACTGGTCCAAATGTCTTTTAAATGTTGTAATTGTACCTGTGTCTACCACTTCCTTTGTCAGCTCATTCCATAGACACATCACTCTTTGTGTGAATAGTTGCCCCTCCAGTCCTTTTTAAATCTTTTCCCTTTCAGCTTAAACCTATGCCCCCTACCCTGGGGAAAATACCTTGACTGTTCAACTTATTTCTGCCCCTCATGATTTTATGAACTTCAATAAGATCAGTCCTCAGCCTGAAACATTCGAGGGAAAACATCCCAGCCTATCCAGCCTCTCCTTACAACTCAAACCTCCCAGTCTCAGTAACATCCCTGTAAATCTTTTTTGCACCTCTTCTTCTAGTTTGTGCAGCTTGTATAGCTGTAGCATGGCATCCCAATTCCTGCTCTAACCAATGAAGGAAAGAATACTAAAGGCCACCTTCACCACCCTGTCTACCTGTGACATCACTTTCAAGGAATTATGTACCTTCCTCCCTAGATCCTTCTGTTTAACAACATTCCCCAGGGCCCTACCATTATCTGTGTAATCCTGCCCTGGTTTGTTTTAACACAATGCAACATCTCAAATTTATCTACATTAAATTCCATCTGCTATTCCTCGACCCACTAGCCAGTTGATCAAGATCCCATTGTACTCTTAGATAACCATCTTCACTATACCACCAGTTTTAGTATAATCTGCAAATTCTCTAACCATGCCTCCGATATTCTCATCCAAATCATTTACATCAATGACAAACAGCAATGGACCCAACACCGATCCTGTGGCACCCTGCTGGTCATAGCCTCAGACTGAACAAAAGCCCTCTACCAATGCCCTCTGTCTCCTCCCTTCAAGCGAACTTTGTATCCAGTTGGCTAGCTCTCCCTGGATCCCATGTGATCTAACCGTACTAATCGATCTACCATGCAGTACTTTGTGTACATGGACTTTAGCAAGGCCTTTGACAATGTGTACTGCACTGCCCTCATTTACCTCCTTGGTCACCTCTTCAAAAATCTCAAGTTTGTGAAACATGATTTCCCTTGCACAGTGCCATGCTGGCTATCTTTAAGTCCTCACCTTTCCAAATGCATCTATGTTCTATCTCTCAGAATTCCCTCCCAACAATTTGCCCACCACTGACGTTAGGCTCATTTGTCGTTCCTGGCTTTTCCTTGTATTCTTTCTTAAATAATGTCACAGCGTTGACCACCCTCCAGTCTTCCAGCATTTCACCCATGGCTGTTGATACTACTCTCTCTGCTAGGGATGTGGCAATGTTTTCCCTTGTTTCCCACAATGTGTTGGGATACTCTTGATCAAGATGGGGGGATTTATCTACTTTGATGCATTTTAAGACTGTACATAGGGTACAAGCAGGCAGGGAAAGAGTTAAGTTCTGAGATTTGTGAAACAAGACATTCAGCTGAGCATGACTCAGATCAGCTAAGAGCTTAGTTAACAATAGGTTGCTGGAGGTAAGGGTAATGGGTTAACAAGGTGGAAAGGCAGTCATTATGTACAACCATTTAACAAGATGAGGTAACAGTCAGTATGTAACGTCAGTTAACAAGGTGAAAATATCCATTGTATGAACCCAGTTAATAAGGTGAAAAACATCCCTTGTACAACAGTAAAGGGCTTGGTCTCTGCTATTGATACTCGTTGATTTTTAACAGCCACCCAATTAATATGTATGTTGCCTTATCTGGATGCTCCTCCATGTAAAATGACTATAATTAATTAAGAAACCGGTATTCCAGAGAAGACTGTGAACTCATGTCCCTGTGCACGTGGGCGATCATTCTGTCTCCCTCCAAAGCCTGGAATAAAGATGGAGGTAAAACTATACAGTGTTCCTGAGTGTTTTGCTTTGGCTGAGGACAGGGAATGGGATGGCAAGACCTCCAAACCTCCTTTTTTGCAATGTTCAGGGCATGTGGAATGCACTTCCTGAGACTGTTAGGGGAAAATTGTAACTTCCAAAACTGATTGGTGGGATTAAGTGGAAAGGGCAGGGAGTGGGACGAGCACAATTGCAGATTGCTGGTGAAAACATGCTAAGCTGAAAGGCCTCTTTCTATGTTGTTTTCTGAGTCAGCCTTGTATAAGCAGAGTAAAAATAGGGAATACTGTTGATGCTGCTAGTCACTTTGAAAAGCTGGTTAATCCGTTTGTTAGTTTGGATTATTTCATGCTTGTTTAAATGTACGCAGTTTTCATGATATTGGCAGGAAAATTGGTAAAGAGGGATTACCAAGTAAATTACTTTGAGGAAATGGCCATTTACTTTCAGGAAACCTTCAACATTGTGTAAAGCAAAAACTTAACTTGTGTACAGTTTTGGTCACCACACTACCAAAAGGTTGTGGTTGCTTTGGAGAGGATACAGAAAGGTTTACCAGGATGTTGCCTGGTATGGGGGAATTTTAGCTATGAAGAAAGATTGGCCAGACTGGGGTTGTTTTCCCTGGAACACAGGAGGTTGTGGGATGACCTTATAAGATTTGTGAGTGGTATGGATAGAGTGGAAAGTACGAGGCTTTTTCCCAGGGTGGAGGGGTCAATTACTAGGAGGCACAGGTTCAAGGTGCAGTGGGGGAGTTGAGAAGAGGTGTGAGAAGTTTTTCACACAAAGGGTGGTGGAAGCAGACAGAATAGCAGAATTCATGGACAAATACATGACTTGGAAGAGAATGGAGGGATACGGATCCTGTAAGTGAAGAAGTTGTAGTATGGAACAGTAAAATGTATCCTTGCAGGTTTGGAGAGCTGAAGGGCCTGTTCCTGTGCTGTTTTATTCTTTAACTAATAGATGTAAAATTCATTTAATTCTACTTTGACAACTGACTGGGTAATGTAATCCTTATAGTCATTGATTATTATGAATATCCACAGTGGTGAAGAATTCTAATCCTCAGCGTTTATTTTAACCTTTTTTTAAACAGCATAATAATACACTGCTGTCCTATCTTGCGTGAGTCCACATGTTTTTTTTTGGATTCTGAAGATTTGTTTGGAGCAATAAATTTTACTGGAAGCTGTATTTTACTATATTTGAAACATATCTGTTCCCCTCCTTTGGCTGTCTTGCCCCTGTTCCATAATGGTTACTTACCCAAAGGTTTTCTATTTGATTGCCAAGGTAGGTGGTGAATCACAGCCAGACTTCTGCTCTGGCAATCACCCTCATGCTTGCGGCAAGAGCTACTGGGTAAAGATGGAGCATGAACCTTCACTCATTTTTCTTGCCCGATGCACTGTTAATGCTAATTTATCTGAAATCAGCCAAGGCTGGAAACCTGGAGTGTATTGCTGCTTTGTCCATCTTATGTTTTGCACATTACCGTGCACTTCACAACTTAGGCAGGAAGATGCAAACAATATATTACAAGGCAGGATAAGGGAAATTGAGTTTCTCAATGTGATGGAAAGCATAACGACACTGTGTTGGCCAAGCAGAGGGTTTCATCTATTTTTATATGTGGGGACCCCATTTTAATCTTAAAAAATTATAATGCAATCTGTGTTAAATTGTGAGTAACTCAATAAATGCAGGAATTGAATATTTCAAGCGTGCCAGATTCAAATAGTTCTGACACTTTTCAAAAACAAAATGTGGGGGAGCTATTCATAGAATTTTGTTTTATTAATAAAAAGCACTTAAGGTCACAAACTTGTGTCTAGTTTTTGAACTGGGGAAATGAAATGAGAAGTAAATACAGGAAATTAAAGTTTGTAACTGAGGGCAAACTAATTAAAATAGCAAAAAAGATGAGGCTTTTTTTAATCTTGCTATCTTCTGAGCATGGTTTTTCTTTGGCATCAAAACACTGAGCAGTTGATTGACTATGTAGAATGCCTTTGTCTGTGTCTGCCGATCTATGATTAAAGCAAGTAAAATTGCATTAAAAATTGTAAGCAAGCACTCAGCTTCATATACTTGTGTTGAGGGCATTTTAGTTCAGTAGTATTATATTAAGAAATTTTAAGAAATTCTTATTTGGATAATTAAAAGGTTTCTAAAACGTTATTCTGCAGATTGAAATTCATAATCTAGCACAAAGTTCTAGTCAGAGATGTACAGTACAGAAACAGACCCTTCGGTCCAACACGTCCATGCCAACCAGATATCTTAAATTAATGTCCTCTCATTTGCTCGCATGTGGCTCGTATCCCTCACCCTTTCCTATTCAATACCCATCCAGATACCTTTTAAATGTTGTAATTTTTCCAGCCTTCACTTCCACTAGCCTACCAGACCAAGAAGCAGCACTCCAAAAGTTAGTACTGTACTTCCACATAAACCTGTTGGGCTATAACCTGGTGAAAAATTGAATACTTGGCAAGGAAACTTTGCATGTTTTATAACCTGATCTTTAACTATTGAAGACAGTTCTATGTAATTGTGTTTTACACAAAAGTTAAACAAACTGTGAAATCATAATTTGAATAAAATCATCAGGAATGAGAGGATGGAAGGTATTATTACCAAATTTGCTGAGGACATGACCGGTAGGAAAGTAATTTATCGGACGTGAGGGAGCTAGAAAATATATATAGATCAATTTGACAAACCATGTAATGTGGGAATATAAGTAGGTTATCTGTTTTGGCAGGAGGAACAGTAAAGTGTATTACACAAAGTGAAGACCATGCCAAAGCTCTGAGATGCAGAGGAATCTGTCCTAGTGCATGAGTCTCAAAATTAGTATGCAGTTAAAACAGGCAAGGTAAGAACAAAAAAATAGGAATCTTAGCACTTATCGCAACTGGAGTCAGATACAAAAATAGCAAGCTTGTGCTTCATTTATATAGAGCACTGTTGAGCATGTATTGGTTACCGTATTTAAAAAAGGCTGTAAGTGTTTTGGAGGTTGTTCAGAAAATTAGAAAGCAACATTCACAAGTTAGTTCCAGATATTGGTGCACATGATGAAGCAAGGGGATTTGATTTCTCTTTCCAAATGTTGCAAGAAGAATTGGTATTTATAATTACAATTTGAGGAAGCAGAGACTCTGATTTTGTATGGTTCTGGTTCTTAGCTGGCCTTCCACCTTCCTGTGTGAAATTAATTTATGTCCCACTCACTCAGCATCCTTTTTGCTTGCTATGAATTTGTCTTCCAGTCCACCAACACTTACAACTTATTTTGCAACTGTGTTTGCAGATCCCTTCATGATCCTGCCCCTCCATATTCTTGTAACCTGTACTTGTCTGACAATCATCTCTCAATTGTCTGCTACCAAATCTGGGTTCTTTTCATCATACCAATGGTCGTGGCTATGCCTTCAATGGCGAAGCCCTTACTTCCCCGACATCTCTTACGTTCTCGCAACAAGGCCGCCTTTTAACTTATACCTCTAACCGAGCTTTTTGTGACCCCTAATAATTTCAATTTTGTCTGATTTTTACTCATGAAACATCAAAGGACATCTTTGTTAACACAACACTTTAAAGAAACGATCAACATCTTGCATATAAATGTCAAGTTAGACAGAATTGTTGAGAAAATCATCCACCCTGTGTATGACTAAGTTGGTATGAGGGGAGCAACTAGGCAATAGTGATGAGTCGTCAGACTATCATTCAAAATATTCTGCACAATTTAGTTATGGTACTCGAGTTCAAGAGGACTAAATATTCTAAAATAAGAGGATCTGCTGATTCAGGATAACTAGAGTACAGATGAAAAATTGAATACTTGGCAAGGAAACTTTGCAAGTTTTAAAAAATGGTACATGGTCAATTGAAATCCCAGTACAGTAGTATCTGTGTTTATGGATTAGTTAACTGTACCTATTTTAGTGGCTAGAAAGTATTCAGATAAAAAAAACCTTCTGGGTTGGTGTTGTGCCAGTAGTGCTTTATTAAATTATTTTAGAAGTTAGTGACCAGGAACTGTGACAAGTCTTTGATTCTTCAGGGCAGATTTAAATCCAGTTGCTGGATGGCTATATTGTGTAGTCCTCCCTGCTAAAAATAAGGTAGTATTGTCAATGTTCTGAGCAATATCAGAATTTGCTCCTGAAGGTCCAAGGCGCTGAAGTTGATTGATTGATATTTCTGCCGTTGTCTTATCTAAAGCATAGTGTATTCAGCTGTACTGAGGTACAAAATGCTGCAAAGGTCCTGAGAAAAATTTGGCAATAAAATTGAAGATTTCAGCTCTAAAGTTAGGCATACTCCTACCCAAATTGTTGCAGCACAGTTGCAAAATTGGCATGTACCCAACAATATGAAATGAACCAAAAATGGCATGACCACGAGAAACAGGACAAATTTGGATCACTGTCCCATCAGTCTGTCCCTCATGATTTCAGTGGTGTAGCAGTTTGACAGTGTTGTAAAAGTGCTGCTTAAGAGCCATAACCTGCTCAACGATGCTCACTTGGCTCCTATTCAAACATGGATTAAATGACTGAACTCCAGAGTTGAGGTGAGTGACTAAGGCAATGTTTTGTAAGGCAAACATCTTGCATTGTAAAGCAAGAGACTAGGAAACCTTCCTGTATGTCTTTTGGTACAATTGTCAGTGTTTTTACTTATTAGCAGTACAATATGTTATCTTGAATTGTGTTTTGTGAACAAACCTAATTTTCTAAAGAGGTGATGGCTTAAAAGTATTAACAGTGGACTGTTAATCTGGGAACCTGGGTTCAAATGCTTCAATTCTATAAAAATATGAATTTGAGAGTCTAATGATGAGCATGAAGCCATTGTCAATTTATCAGAAAAACCCATCTGGTTCACGAATGCCCTTTCCGGGAAGGAAACTGCCAACCTTATCTGGTCTCGCCTGCGTGTGGTTGTGGCATGTTTCAGCAATGTGATTCTTAACTGTCCTCTGGCAATAAGGGATGGGCAATAAGGTACCTTTGTCCCACACATAAATAAGTTTCATCCTGATGCATCCTGTTTACTTGCATGGTGCTTTGGCTCCTTTTGGCTTTAATGGTTAAGTATATGCTTCAGAAGTTTGTGTGCAATCTCTTCACAACCTTCAAGCATGTGATGTTGCTACTTCTTGGAACCTGATGGTTTAGATATCACTCTACCTTTCCGGTGTCATAAACCTGTGTGTTTTTTTTTTCTAGATGTAGTAGGGTTTTACGTGATATCTGCAGATTAATTGAAGTGTAGTTGTTCAGCATGTGTGGGTGTCTTGTAGAAACTGATCTTTTTTGACCTGTGATAATTGTTCCTTTAGACATGAGTTGTATGAATCTAAGACAATATTTTTAAAAATTATCAATGTTAGAATGTAAACTGTTGGATTACTGTGTGATGACTTGGGTATTTGTGGGTGGAAGCACCATTAGATATGGTCTGATTACTCATCTTAATGGGCAGCACAAAGGGCTTTCTGTTGATGAACGAAAGCAAAATCCTATTAGTTCAGAATGTGCTTTAAACATTGTAGGTTTAGCAAATCTGTTTATTCAAAATTGTCCTGGGGGATTGAAATGAATCTTTTGGAAACTGCTGTAAACCATCCAGAAGAACGGGGCTTTAAAAGAGTTGCTTGTTTCATTTTATTCAAACATGTTTAGCTTATGAAAATATTGGACATGGTACATTGCAGTAGTAGGTGGAGGTTGGAAGAAGTTCATATTACAAAAGGTACAGCCTGACAGCCCCAGTATTAGATACTGACAAGGTGAGAAATTCAGCTGTTGCATCCTTTGTGATTAAATCAATGACTTAAGATTGCAAATTGATTGTTTAGATAAGGTACTGGTGAACTCACTGGTTATGTAGCATCACATCAGTATTTGTTACTTCTTTGGGAGTGATGAAAATTGGTAGTTTGCACAGTAAGTTTAAATTTAATTTTGCTGGTAGGTGTGAAAGAGACCCAGTCAAATACAGTGCAGTTTTACTGGTGAGCCAGTGACTGGTTCTGTTGCCTAAATAGTTTGTAAATGCTTGATTCCAGTATTTTATAACTTTGCTTTATTGGTATCACAGGTTGGACAAGTTTTTGTTCTGCTTCCCAGTTACCCCAGAAGGGAATAATCAGCTGCCTCCTTGAACCACTGTAATTCAGTTGTTTTTGTGCAAGCTTCTTGGCTGATCCCAGGGTCTCGTTCAGGTAGAGGTCCCACCATGTAAGTTTTTTGAATAATTTAGTTTGCAAAGTCTAGGAAGTCAGATTGTCAGCTGGTTTGCTAATTTCCTTCAGGCAAGTCTGATCTAGGTTGTATATAAATCTATACAACCCCAATATAGTTCACCATTCACTGGCTTCTGCAGTGGCATAGCAAGAAACTCTATTGCACCATAAATTTTATGTGGGCCCATTGCTGCCATCTTCCTGGCCCTGAAAATTACTTGTAAAATTTAAATTTTGTACTTCTTTCCAAAAGATGGATTGAACTTATTTGTAATGATTTGATTTGAAATCATCATCTTTTTGATTTTGCATCCCTTTTTACTCACCTGAACAAGGACCACTGAAAGGATGTAAACTGACTTTTTTTTCCCTTTCGTGTATATCTAGGACACGGGGGTTGGTAAATCCAGCATTGTTTGGAGGTTTGTGGAAGACAGTTTTGACCCAAACATCAATCCTACAATAGGGTGAGTAGAACAAAGATTTTATTTAAGGTATACATTTGAAAATGTTAACTGTCCTACTTGAGTGTTTAATTTGTTTTCTGGTCTGTATTCAGGGCATCCTTTATGACAAAGACAGTACAGTATCAAAGTGAGTTGCACAAGTTTCTGATCTGGGACACAGCTGGTCAGGAGAGGGTAAGTGGATAAAATGCAGCTTGATTCCTGGAAGTATGTGTGCAAGAGACACATTTTGAGGGAATTAATTGTAACTATTTTCCTTAACTCGGGAACATTGGGGCAAAGTTTTGAGTCCAATGAATGAGCATTCATTTATCCCTCGATTGTTTGCGTAAATTACAGCAGGATTAGGGATTTTTGAAAATAGCTTTAAGTTTCTTACATTTCAGTGACTGCACTTCAAAAGTAGTTAATTGGCAATAAAAAGCTTTGCGATGTCATGAGTTGATGAAAGGTAGGATGTAGCTACAAATCTGGCTATCTTTCATTTTAAACTCAAGAAAACATATGAAATAGTAAGCACAAATGAAATGTAAGCATTTAATGCTCCCTACTCCCCCACACTTGATGCTTGGCAATTGTTATGTTCTTTTTGTCTGAGATTCTTACACACTTGATGCAACTGCAACACCAGCTTCTGTTAACAAGCAAAATTTATTAAGCACATTACAATGCAATCTTTGAGAAACCCTGAACACTCTTCACCATGCTTGTGAAGCATGTCCAGGGAAGTTCTCTGAACAAAGGAAACGGACCTTCCTTTATACAAAATCTTTACATCAGTGAGTAATGCCCACAAGACAACCCTCAGGCATCCCCCACAGTCACATGCCATTCAAGGCACAATGCAGTGACCACATCATCTCCAGAAGCAATGTAATGCAAATCATCCCTTAATGGCCAGGTCTGGTGTGAATCGTATTTTTTTGTAACTGTAGGGTACGGTCAGAATTTCAACTGCAGTGTTCCAACTGACGTATGAATAGGTGGTGATAATGCAAATGGCCCTGAATGGCAGGGGATGACAGTGGGAATTCACTTACATTCTATCTGTAGAACAGAGACATCCCATCCTAGCCTTGGAATATCCAGGTTCTTGCAGGTCAACAGAGCATTTGAACTCTTGAATATCTTTCAATGTCGATAGTGTGGTTCTAGAAAAGCACAGCAGATCAGGCAGCGTTCGAGGAGCAGGAGAATCCATGTTTTGGGCATAAGCCCTTTATCAGGAATGCGGCTTGTGGATCAGGGCTGAAAGATAAATGGGAGGGGTGTGGGGTTGGGGGGAGGTAGTTGGGAAAGTGATAGGTGGATGAAGGTGAGGGAGAAGGTGATAGGTCAGAGGGGGCAGTGATGGATGGGTCTGGAGGGCGGTGCCAAGTTAGAGGCTTGTGACTGGGAGAATGTGGTGGGGGGAGAAGGGGAAACGAGGAAGCTGTCGAAATCCACGTTTATCCTGTGCGGTTGCAGGGTCCCATGGCGGAATGAGACATTCCTCCTCCAGGCGTCTGGTGGTAACGGTTTGACGGTGGAGGCGGCTCAGGACCTGTATGTCATGATTGAGGGGGAGTTGAAGCATTCAGCCACGGGGCAGTGGGATTGGTGGGTGCAGATGTCCCAGAGATCTTCTCTGAAATGATCCGCAAGAAGGAGTCTTCTCTCCCCAAGGCGTACCTCTACATCGGGGAGACAATATGCCTTCTTGCGGATCGTCTGAGAACATCTCTGGGACACTCACACTCACTAACCCCACTGTCCCGTAGTTAAACACTTCAATTCCCCCTCCCACTCTGTCAAGGACATGCAGGTCCTGGACCGCCTCCACCACCCAACCGTTAGCATGTGACACCTGGAGGAGGATCACCTCATAATCCGCCTTGGGACCCTGCAACCACATGGGTTAAATGTGGATTTCAACAGCTCCTCCTTTTCCGCACACACACACACCCTTAGTATCCCAGTCCCAAGCCTCCAAGTCGGCACTGCCCTCCAGACCCATCCATCACTGTCCCTCCCTGACCTATCACCTTCTCCCTCACCTTCATCTACCTATCGTTTTCCCAGACACCTGCCCCACCACCCCCCTACCATTTATTTCTCGGGCTCAACCCACAAGCCTCGTTCCTGATGAAGCGCTTATGCCCAAAATGTCAATTCTTCTGCTCCTCGGATGCTGCCTGACCTGCTGTGCTTTTCCAGCACTACACTCGACTCTGATATCTAGCATCTGCAGTCCTCACTTTCTCCTAATATCTCTCAATGTCCAATAAATGGTGGCCCAGCCACCAAAACAAATGTCCTGTGAAAGAGTTTTGTTTTAAATCCACTACTAGATATCTCACAGATTGGGGGAAAGTGAGGAGACCAGATCTGGGTGTCTGCATACATGTAGAGAAAAGTTGCTATAATGTCTGATATCACTGAAGGACCGTAATGGATGAAAAGTTGATGATTTTTATTGGGTGCAGAAATAACAATGCATAAGAAAAGGCTCCTGTAATTGCTAATTAGATTTTGTTTCCTGACTATGATTAGTTGAGAACTGCCTCAGAGACCAAAGTGCATTCTGGTCACACAATAAAATGTGTATGGGCAGAGGCAGTAACAAGAGCACTTGACTTAGACTGGCTTGACATTGGTTGCCTTGTTGGTTCGTTGATGTAAGATAAGTGAGGGAGACTACAAGGTGAGTGATGGGAAAGAGAGAGAGAGGACGTTGCAAAGAAGATGATCAGTAGTTTTAACCTGACCATTGCAGGAATACTCAGCTAACTAATAGCCAAGAAAACTAGTAATCACTGCCATAATCAAATCATTGTAAATGAACATGAAATCTGCACCTTAAGCTGCCTGTATTCAGGAACTGCTGTATGTGCAGAAAATTTAGTGAATTCTGTTGTAATGAATGCTGTTAATTGCTAAACTTAAATCTGAGATTGTGACCTGAGGTGCACTGACTTTACCTATACCTGTGGTTAAAATCTTCCACCTTTTGGGCTTTCGAAATGCATTAGTTGTAACCTTGAGTTGGAAAGTGTTTTTTGTGTGATAGCTTTTTAATGTGTAGAGTTGTCAGTTATTTGGGGAAAATACTTGGTACATACGTGTACACTGATGTTCAGGAAATTAATGCTTTCCTTGTGTGTTGTCATTTTAAATTTAAAGGAAGATTGAAAATTATTGTTGAATTCTACTTCTGAGAGTTCGGATACCACATGTCACATATATGGAAGAACCCATTCAAATGGTCTATTTGGTATTGGGCATCTTCAAGGCAAATTCCTCCTCCCCCTTGTTACAACTCTGCTGGGAGCAATGCAATGAAGGACAAACCCTATTACTAATGCTAATTACACCACTGATGTAAATATGTTGATTGAGTTAGCAACAAAAAAGACTTCTCCAACAGGTGGCTTCTTAATGATGTAAAATTAATTCCTTTATTGTGAATAAAATTTTATTTTTAAAGCAAGTGGCAAACTCCAGTTAATTCCAGATCATTGCTCGATGCTAAAATTATATTCACTTAATCCCACAAAAGGATGCACTCTCGCAACGCAAAAATGACATCCTTGTCAGGGTGTTCATTTTCAAAGAAAGAAGAAAAACAGATCCTATGGGCCAGGGTCAGGAAACAATGGTTGAAATTTGCTGAATTTCCTGTCAATGACGCTAAACAGCTGCAGATTGATGGAAGATGTCCAGGTCTGATACTAATGAACTTGAATTTGAGCTGGAGGCGTGAAATGGTGCATCTGAGAGCCAGAGTGAAGCGGGCTGGAGGCATGGAGCGGAGCCTGGACAGTCGTCGGACTAGAGTCTGGTGCGGGTTGTCAGTGGCATGCAAAGCTGGTCAGACCGTTTGGAAGCCCCTGTGTTGATCTACTGCAATGTAATGGTCTATAATCTGTTTATCTGGCTGTAATGTTTATCCTTTTAATGATGTCTTATTTCTAACTTTATACTGTAAGGAAGAAAAAAAACTTGTATTACATTTCTCTCCCAAGATCTGCACCAAGGTACTTTTTACCTAAGATGGTGCCATGACAGGCAACATTATAAACTTTTCACTGTACTCCTGTATTTCTGTACTGGAGTATGTATGATAAAACCTAATTCTAATAAATTTTTGCTGAATTGTGAAACAACTGCAGAAAGGACACTGAGGAAAAATAAGCTCAAATGTGGTGTCCAGTTCTGATCCCAACCAACTTAAATTTGAATCTAAAAAATTGATTTCAGTTCCTTATTTCAAGTTTTAGTAGGAAGACAGAAATATTAGTATTTGGAAACTCTGTAAAATTCCCAGAAACATTGGGGGAGAGAGGTAGTCATGCAGCTCATTGGGTGCCTTTAAAGACTGACTTCTGGATCTTTAGAACTGAACTCTGTATGGCGTGGGTAGCTGCCCCCCCGCCACTGAATTTTCTCAAAGCCAGATTTTTCATTAATTAAGACAGTAAACCCAATCTCTTGTGTCCTTTTAAAATCTTTGATTTGCAATTTCTCAAGTCCTTCTTTTTCCCTGTAAAAACGAGGTAGCTGACAACACAAATTAATTTTAAAAAAAGTTCCAACAGTGTCTTTGGATTGAACATTAACACTATTTTTCTGTTCTTACATGCTGCCAAACTTGCTGTGTCTCTTGAGCATTTTATTTAAGTCCAACAGGTCAGGCAGCTTCCGAGGAGCAGGAGAATAGACGTTTCGAGCATCAGCCCTTCATCGAGAACGGGCTTATGCCCGAACCGTTGACTCTCCTGCTCCTCAGATACTGTCTGACCGGCTGTGCTTTTCCGGCACCACACTTTTTGACTGAGATCTCCAGCATCTGCAATCCTTTGTTTCTCCTTGAGCATTTTATTGTTAAACTGTTGACTTCAGTTTCTAAGAAATCCCATGGTAAAACACTTCTCAGTCAGGAGAATTTCTAAATAATCCAACATCTTCCATTATTTCCCAGGTCGTTGTCATGTACAAATATTCCCCAAGCACCCTGAACCTGGTTTTCCTGAACACTAACTTCCTTGACTGCAGCAGTTATTTGATACTTCCATGAACTTTAGCTTGATAGCAGCTTTCTGCTTAATTTTGATTTGTTGGAGAACCTATGTTTGTCCATCATTCTCCATGCCACATTCACTTTGCTCTGTAAGCATCCAGAGGGAAAACCTGTAATCCAAAAGAACCAAACTTACTGAATGATCTCCAAACAAGGACATTGTAAACTGAATAATTTATTTCTGTAATCTTAATATAAGTCAGAACCAATGCAAATTATACATGAATGAATAGTCAAGAAAGATGCTTCAATTTTTTTTAAAAAATGCATTTCACTTCTATTGGTCAATACAACAAAAAGATACCTGGACGAATATGGCACGATGTACCTACACTGATCAACAGCATGCAGTCCTTTATTCCCAAAGGTAAGTTAGGATTTCAGTTTAACAACACCTTTTGCCTTTGAAGAAGGGTCACTGAACTCCTGTTTCCTTTTGGGTTTTTTTTCCCTCCTGTTTTTTCCTTCTGTTTTTTCCTTCTCCCGGCCTTCAAACTCAGTGCAGGCCAGTCTCATGTGGTCCTACCATGACTAAGCACTGAAGACTGTCATGCTTGAACTTTCAGCTTTATTTTGTTTCTACTTAAACCTAAGAAGGTCTGCAATGTCTAACTTTTAACCTTGTTTTGTATGTTTTATGCTATACTACAATTACTGCAATGTTTAATGTTTTTTTGTTTCTGCCTTGTCCTTAAGATTCTGTACCTAGATCCTTGTATGGTGACATTTATACATTTTTACTGTGATCTGTACTTTTGTACTTGTGTGATTTGGATTTTTTCATACAATGTTGACTCTGCTTCCTCTTGACAGATGCTGCTAGACTGGCTGAGTTTGTCCAACAATTTGCTTTTGTTTAACAGCTTTTTGCCTTTTTGTTTCTTCAGCACAAATTTCATCATCAACACATGCCTCCCTCATGCCCACTCTTCAGGTCCAGTTCTTTAGTATCTCCAAGCTATTTTCTTAGCTTTCCAGGGGTTTTCAACATTTTTAACCTGTATTGTTCTCTGTCAAGTAGAAAAACGACCTTTTTCTGCAGTATTGATCAACTTAGAAATGAGTGTGTGGTGCTGGAAAAGCACAGCAGGTCAGGCAGCATCTGAGGAGCCAGAGAATCAACATTTTGGGCATAAGCCCTTTATCAGGAATGCCCAAAACGTTGATGCTGCCTCCCCTACTGTGCTTTTCCAGCATACACACTCAACTCTGATCTCCAGCATCTGCAGTTCTCACTTTCTCCTAGTCAACTTAGCCACGTATATGGGAGGCAATGGCATTATTGCTAGGCTGTTAATCCAGAGAGCCAGGTAATGTTTCTGGGTTCGCACCCTCCCATGGCAGGTGGTGGAATTTGAAATAATAACAATCTGGAATTAAAGGTCTAATGATGATCATGAAATCATGGTTGATTGTTGGAAAAATTCACCTGGTTCACCAAAATTCTTCAGGGAAGGAAGTCTGCTATCCTTAATCTGCTCTGGCCTACATATGACTCCAGACCACAGCAATGTGGTTGACTCTTAACTGCCTCTGGATAATTAGGAATGGGCCGTGCCCACATCTTGTGCATTAATACTAAAAAATGCAAAAGAATGGTTTTTGCTGCCAAAAATTGGCTCATTATATATACATGATCAATGTCTCAATATATTGTGAATTTTTCTTCAGAAGTTGATTATTGCAGGAAGCACCCTTTTGAAGTTTTCTAATGCTGTGTAGCTGCTAATGCTGACCTAGAAATAGAACATAGAAAAAATACAGCGCAGTGCAGGCCCTTTGGCCCTCGATGTTGCGCCGATCCAAGCCCACCTAACCTATACTAGCCCACTATCCTCCATATGCCTATCCAATGCCCGTTTAAATGCCCATAAAGAGGGAGAGTCCACCACTGCTACTGGCAGGGCATTCCACGAACTCACGACTCGCTGAGTAAAGAAATTTAGAACTACAACTTTTCGATCTGGTCTACCCTTTTCCATCAAAAACGAACAGAATTGTTAGTTGGCCGCAAATTGCTCCCCCTCTGACATTTCAGTCACCTGCCCTGCGTTATTTCCCCCCAGTAGGTCAAATTCCTCTACATTTTCTGTAGTAGGAATATTAACATACTGAAGCACACAATATTCTTGTGCACACTTAGCAAAGTCCTCTCCGCCTGAACCCTTAACACTATGGCAGTCCCAGTCTATGTTTGGAAAATTAAGGTCCCCTACCATAACCACGCTATTATTCTTACAGATAACTGAAATGTTCTGGTAAATATATTCGCAATTTCCAAATTACGTGATTATTCCTTTCTTATTTCTTAGTTCCCCCCAAATAATTTTCCTGGATATGTTCCCTAAAATATCCTCCCTGTGTACAGCAGTAATGCATTCCTTTATCAAAAACGCCACTCTCCTTCTCTCTTACCACCATCCACTTTCTATCCTTTCTACTGCATTTGTATCTTTGAACATTACGCTTCCAGTAACGTCCATCTCTGAGCCACGTGTCTGTAACTGCTATGGCATCCCAGTCCCATGCTCTTAACTGTGAGATGTCACTTTTTTTTAATGAAACCTTAAGGTATTCTCGAGAATGTGAGTTAAAAGAAGCTCTGGGATTTACATATTATTGAATGGAAATCTACAACCCTTCTAAAAGATTAAAGATTTCACACCAATCTGGGTTTGTTCAAGAAATTAGTTCAGTTGCAGGACAATGTTACCTTTTGCTGTAAATTCGATGTTATATGATCCTGCTCCACAGCTACCTGATGAAGGAGCAGCGCTCCGAAAGCTAATACTTCCAAATAAAC
>NC_057729.1:621974-658204 GCF_004010195.1 Chiloscyllium plagiosum | reverse complement strand
CATACCTCCCCCTCTTTTACCCCCACCTCCGCCCCCCCCACAACATTTAAATCCTGGAACCTGCCACAGCCAATCCTGTCCCTGTTCTAGCCATGTCTCCGTAATAGCCACAACATTGAAGTCCCAGGTACCAACCCACGCTGCAAGTTCACCTACCTTATTTCGTATACTTCTTGCATTGAAGTATACACACTTCAAGCCACTTCCCTGTTTACAGGCACCCTCCTTGGAAATTGATGCCATGTTCCTCACCTCCCTACACTCCTGGCCCTGCACCCTAAAGCTACAGTCTGGGTTCCCATGCCCCTGCAGAGTTAGTTTAAACCCCCGCCAAGAGCACTAGCAAACCTCCCCCCAAGGATACTGGTGCCCCTCAGTTTCAGGTGTAGACCATCCTGTTTATAGAGGTCCCACCGTCCCCAGAAAGAACCCCAGTTATCCAAAAACTGGAACCCCTCCCTCCTGCACCATCCCTGGAGCCACGCATTTAATTGTTCTCTCTCCCTATTCCTCGAATCTCTATCACGTGGCACGGGTAACAAGCCAGAGACAACAACTCTGTTCGTTCTAACTCTGAGCTTCCAACCTAGCTCCCTGAAAGCCTGTCTAACATCCTCGGCACTCCTCCTACCTATGTCGTTGGTGCCAATGTGGACCACGACTTCGGGTTGCTCCCCCTCCCCCTCCAGGACCCGGAAAACACGATCAGAGACATCACGTACCCTTGCACCTGGGAGGCAACATACCAAACGTGAGTCTCTCTCGTTCCCACAAAACCGCCTATCTGTGCCACGAACTATCGAGTCCCCAATTACTACTGCTCTGCTCTTCTTCACCCTTCCCTTCTGAGTAACGGGGACAGGCTCCGTGCCAGAGACCTGAGCCCCGTTACTTACCCCTAAGTTAAGGTGGAGAATTTATTTTCTCTTGGGCCTTTTTTTTTCCCCTTTTGAATTCACTTTTTCAGATAACAGTGGTGCTGAGTTAGATATATTCCTGACTGACAAAGATAGTCAAAAGTTGTAAGAGGACAGACAAAGTAGAGACCACGATCGATTAGCCATGATCTTATTGAATGGCAGACTAGACTCAATGAGCCAAAGCGCATGCAGTTTTAAATAAGCAGCTGTGTTACGCTGTCGAAGTTCTGGAAGTATTTGGGTCAGGCAGCAGCTTCAGAACAACAGTGTTTCGGGTTGATGACCTTTTTTCAGTTCTGAGCAACTGGGACTACTACTGGGGCAGGTGGGACCTGTACAAGCTGGACTCGTTACACTGTAATGACACTGGGACTGATAACTTTTCAGGGAGACCTGCTAGTGATGCTGAGGTGAGTGTAAATTAGCTGAATATTTAAAGATATTCAATGTTTAAGATGGGCTGACGAAGAAAAAGAGGAATTGCACATAATAAAGGATATGATCAGTTCTTTAGTAATGGAGGATCTTATTGGAAGAACAATATATGGAATCTGTTAGAGTGAAGCTAAGAACCTGCAAGAGGCCGTAGACATTACTACTTGTTGGCTTATAAATACTGTGATTCCAACTGACGTTAGTGTGGCATGTGGTATTAATCAGCTGCTGAGAGAAACTTGTAGCATCAATGCAGTTATCACGGGTGACTTGAATCAGCGTATAGATTAGGTAAATCAATTATGAGACAGGACTGTTTACAACAAGATTGTTAAAAGAGCCTTTAGGGATGAGCGACCGCCATGTTAGAATTGTGTTTTCTGTTTGAAGGGGAGATTGTTCAATCTGAAGCAAGAATGTTAAAATTAAATAAGAAAAATTTGAAGGCATGAGGTGCAAATTAATTGAGGTTTATTTGGGCAAATACATTAGAAAGCATCATTTAGGTAATGGTAGTCTTTTAAAGGGCTATTTTATGATTTACAGCATCTATATATTCTTTCAAGATGAAGGGCTTGTCATATGAGAAGCAGTTGAGGACTCAGTGGAGTTTAGAAGGATGATGGGAGAACGTCATTGAAACTTCAGGACACAGAGTGGTCTGGACAGAGTGGACATGGAGAAGATGTTTCCACTACTAAGAGAGACTAGGATATGAAGGCATGAGACTTCTGAACTGAGATGGGGAATTTCTTCAGTCAGTGAATCTCTGGAACTCATTACCGCAGAGGGTTGTCGAGGCCAAGTCATTTAGTGTATTTAAGACCGAGATAGCTAAGTTCTTGATTAGTAAGTGGATGAAGGGTTACAGGGAGAAGGCAGGAGAATGGGTTTGAGAAATATATCAGCCATAATCAAATTTTGGAGCAGACTCCAAGTGCAAACTGTCTTAATTTTGCTCCTATATCATTTGATCTTAGGATATGCTTGTATAGTATCTTTTTGTCTAACTTGTTTAATATTTTGTCTGTTTCTTTGTCTTTCTTGATGCCAGCTAGCATTTTTTTTTCTTTTAACCTATACTTTGAAGCCTCTCATTTACATGGCATTCAGATTACACAATACAAAGTATTAGTCAACATTTGAAGACTGATAAGGTTGGTTAATAGTGTAGGTCAAGACTCCTCGCCGAACTATCAGAGGTGGAGAAGGTGAAGTTGGCAACCTCTCTTTAGGGTGTAGGATTGCTCGCTGAGCTGTAGGTTTGATATCCAGACATTTCATTACCTGGCTAGGTAACATCATCAGTGGCGACCTCCAAGTGAAGCGAAGCTGTTGTCTCCTGCTTTCTATTTATATCTTTCTCCTGGATGGGGTTCCTGGGGTTTGTGGTGATGTCATTTCCTGTTCGTTTTCTGAGGGTTTGATAGATGTCATCTAGGTCTATTTATTTGTTTATGGCATTGTGGTTGGAGTCCAGGCCTCTAGGAATTCTGTCATGTCTTTGCTTAGCCTGTCCCAGGATAGATGTGTTGTCCCAGTCGAAATGGTGGCTTATTTCATCCGTGTGTAGGGCTACGAGGGAGAGAAAATGAACAGGAAATGACATCACCACAAACCCCAGGAACCCCATCCAGGAGAAAGATATAAATAGAAAGCAGGAGACAACAGCTTCGCTTCACTTGGAGGTCGCCACTGATGTTACCTAGCCAGGTAATGAAACGTCTGGATATCAAACCTACAGCTCAGCGAGCAAACCTACACCCTAAACCTCAACCTGAGCTACAAACCTTGCACCTCTCTTTAGAATTGATAAGGAAAGGGAAGGGGTCAGTTAGGTTCGTTATTGCAAAGAGGCTTACTCTGGTAGGCATTTGGTGAAATTTCAAGATTTGGTTTTACATAAATGTTTTAGCAATTTGTATATTACGTTCATTAATTAAGAATTCTAATCATTTTCAAACTGATTAGAAAACTCAGTTAAATGAAGCAGAATGCTGTTAGCCCACAAGACAAAAAAAGCATAAGTTATGAAATTGTATCAAAGGGCAATATAAAAATCAATATAAAAATAAAAGGAAAGAGTTATGTGCGAAGGGATATCGTAGGCCCACAGTTTTGAAATAGATAATTTATTAAAACTGTTATTACCTGTAGTAGAATGATCTAATGTAAAGATCTGTGCTTACTGAACTATTCATACAGTTTGTGTCAATGTAGTTAAACTAAACAGTTTCCTGTTTTTAAGCAATTATTACTGGTGTTATGCTCAGCTTGGTTAGATAGAGACAAAAAGAACTGCAGATGCTGGAATCTGAGGTAGACCAGCAGGATGCTGGAAGATCCGGGCAGCACGGTGGCACAGTGACTCACAGCGCCAGAGACCCGGGTTCAAATCCCGCCTCGGGCAACTGTCTGTGTGGAGTTTGCACGTTCTCTCTGTGTCTACATGGGTTTCCTCCCACAGTCTAAAGATGTGCAGGTTAGGTGAATTGGCCATGCTAAATTGCCTGTAGTGTTAGGTGAAGGGGTAAATGTAGGGGAATGGATCTGGGTGGGTTGCTCTTCGGAGGGTCGGTGTGGACTTGTAGGGTCGAAGGGCTTGTTTCCACACTGTAAGTAATCTAATCTAATCTAACACAGCAAGCCAGGTGATATCAAGAGTTGGAGAAGTCAACATTTTGGGTGTAACCCTTCAGGACCTGAAGAAGGGTTCCACCAGAAACGTTGACTTCTGCACCTCCTGATGCTGCCTGGCTTGCTGTGTTCTTCCAGTCTGCTGCTGTCCAGCTTGTTTAAATGGCTTTATATCCATATCAGGTATGATGCACTGAGGCCAATTATACAATATCCCACAGCTGATTTCTTAACAATTTCAAAAGGGAAACCCAACTAGACTTAATTTAAAAGAAATGATCATGCACCATGAATACTGTGCATCATAAACTGCAAACTGATGAGAAAAAGACAGAGGACAGTTGTTGAAATAATGTAATTCCAAAATTCAACACAATTGGCATCATGTAGATGGGCTTGTTCATACTGCATGCATTCAAGGAAATTTGCAAGATACATTTGGGCATGCTATTCTTTAACATGCCTTTGGTCAGAGCACACATGACATGTGCTTTGCATTGTCTGCTATTATAGAGTCATAGAGATGAACAGCACGGAAACAGACCCTTCGGTCCAACAAATCCATGCCGACCAGATATCCCAACCCAATCTCGTCCCATCTGCCAGCACCTGGCCCATATCCCTCCAAACCCTTCCTATTCATATACTCATCCAGATGCCTTTTAAAAGTTGCAATTGTACTAGCCTTCACCACTTCCTCTGGCAGCTCATTCCATACACATATCACCCTCTGCATTCAAAAGTTGCCCCTTAGGTCTCTTTTATATCTTTCCCCTCTCATCCCAAACCTGTGCCCTCAAGTTCTGGACTCCCCCACCCCAGGGAAAAGACTTTGTCTATTTATCTTATCCATACCCCTCATGATTTTATAAACCTCTATTAGGAAGAGCCAGGGCATAAATTTCATGCCAGCATCTTTTCTGTGTATTGGTACCGAGCAGATGTGTGCTGCTCAAATTAATGTAACTGAAGCTTTACAATGAATTACGTTGATTTGCTTTGAAATTTCTGTATTTACATTACGCAGGAAAGTTTAAGATAATGTGTATTGACATTGTAACAGGCCCAACTAATCTATGCGACATTTATAGTCCAATCAATCCTCATCTCTTATTTTGGACTCACGTGGACTGTGCAAAGAGGATAGTGGGTTCTTGCTCCTGGTGTGGATAAGGGTACAAACTAAGGACAAATGATTGCACTGACCACAAAACCATGGAAGAGAAATCTTGCAGTAATAGGAGAAAGCCTAGTTAGAAGAATAGTTACTATTCTTTGCAAAGATAGACAGGCCTTAAAGTTGTCTAGCCTACCTGGTGCCAAGGTAATCTCTTCTGGGATGGAGAGTAATCTGGAGTGAGGGGGACAGGTCCACATAGTTACTAATGACAGAGGCAGGGCTAGGAAAGAGGTTCTGCTGAGGAATTATGGTTGTATCCTGAGTTGCATTCTTGGCAATTTTTGGCAATGGTGATTTGCCAATGTTAGTGTTCTAAAATTCCACCTAGCATGATGAGGCGGTTTCCAGCTTCTCCTTAGCTGTTACTGTTATCTTGAATCACATGCCATCTAGTCAACTGAGGTAAGAGACTCCTAAATCCATTCTTTAGCAAAATTTTAAGCAATTTGGGCTGAAACCACATTTTCACACGATGTACCCTTCTTTCCAATCTTAAAATAGTCCTGGCATTACAATGATATTATAACCTATATATTAAAAAAATCCTTCGATACATTTCCTGACAATCCTATTATAACTGCTGTTTCTTGAAATTTTGGAGAATTTGAATTCTTTAAATCTAATTGACAAGGTTGCAGTTTGGTCAAACAGTTAAGCTCAAAATGGGCCTAAGAAATTAGTCAATTTACCTTAAATATAGGTTGAGAAATGGAACCAGGTATTTAATGTTACATTTATACTGTAGAACAGGTTCAGGGAATGAAGTTATAATGTCATGTTACATTGTGTGTGCGTGTGTGTGTGTGTGTGTGTTAGAATCTGCACCCTTTTTATTGGACAGCAGTTTGTACATCTTTGCATCAATATTTAGGCAACAGTGCCTGCTTAGAATCCATGTGTGTCTTCATTTTAAATGCATTTTTTGTATTTTTCATGTTGGAGTTCCTACTTTCCTTATTGTACAGGGCGGATCTGTATGGACCAGTGTGAGCAAAGTGACAATGTAAGTGCGCAGCTAACCATGGAGGAAAACATAGCCTACTCCACCTCCAATAGTTCAGCACTTATCCTGCCATTGGTGTAGGTATATAGATAGTTAGGTATACATCACCCTTTTTGGTATAAAACAATGCAAAATCTCATTTATTTGCTGCTATTTTGTCAAGGTTAAAACTATTCCCAATGGCAATACAGCAATGTAATTTAGACACAGCAGCACATCAAGCATTTTGAGAGAGATTTTCTAATCAACCTATTCAGAGATGTTATCATTGGCTCTGGAGCAGGTGAGATATGAAGCTGGACTTCCTGGCTGAGAGATATGGCACTGCCAATGCACCATAAGCCTATTCTTTTTTTTCTGAGGCGTACACAATTTTAACAGCTTACGTAAGGTAGTCAAGACAAAGTAAATCCCATTAGCTGATGGTGCAAGGAATATAGTTAGGGTTTCAGGCAAGAGATTCAGGGAGGATGTGACGGTAAGATTTTTAAAACATTTTCTAATCAGCTGGTTCGTGGATGTTATTACACAGTACTGGAGCAGGTGGGACTTGAGCCAAAGCTTCCTGGCTTAGCAGCGGACCTTAAGGAACATCATCAAATATATTTAATCTCTATCTGCAGATAATCAGGTGATAGTTAACTGGATGTGCATTTTATACCTTGACCTACTTTGTTTCAAAAAAGTAGTTGAGAAGACAAATTGTTTAAGTTGTAAAATAAGATGCTGATTTGCTGTCACCTGTTTTTCACCCAGAGATATAAATCAAAATGATAAGATGTGCACTTATATTATACCACATCCAGTCTCTCTATCTCAAAGCAGTCAATCTTATTATGTGGCCAAAGCAGTACTTATTTTTTCTAAGTTGACAGGGTCTCATAAACAATAACAAGAGTAAATTGAGAATGTTAATCTGCTTTTGGTGATGTTGGCTGTAAAAGGAAGTGTAGGGTAATTTGGAATTATATGTTGCATTGACAATAGTGTTATTAGACTCAATTTAAAGTTCAGAATGTCAAAAAGGAGAAGGTTTAGACAACCTTATTCTAGGAAGATGGTGATAGTATCATGAAACAGATTGTTAGCAGCATTGATAGTTCAGAAAACTGTGAAAGATTATAAAAAAGGACAGAATAAACCTTAATTAGATAATGAGACTCATCACTATTAATTTCAGAATGATGATAAGGAAAGCACTGTTGTTTGGAGGGGTCGGCGCAATAGACAAAAACATTCCTGTTACTACTGTATACAAAGAGTTTATTGCTATATTTATCAACAGAAGTGCACAAAGAATTGATACTGTAATCTTAGTGTCTTTCACATTGGACTTAATGCCCTTGAATGTGAGTATTTTGAGTCCATGTGGTTAGTCACGAAGAGAATCACGTTGATGTGACAGCAACTCAGCCAGCCATAGAGCATGAAAAGGTTCACTCATCAAACTTCTGTTATCTGGAAACACTGTCACAATGAGGAGGCCTTTATCAGTGATTGATGGACAGAGTTTACAAATTCCAGTAATGTAGAAATTGTGGAATGGTTTGCTGTGAAGACATGTTAGTCAATATTCAATATCATATTGCAACTTAGATATTAACTTAGGCTCCTTAACTCTTTCTTTGCTGACATTACTAATAGTGATCTGTCTAATTTATCTCGCACAGAGAAGAATCATTATAGTACAATATAGTTCAGAAGTAATATTTTTGTTAAGATTAAATTGAAATTATAGGGAAATGCAAAGGGAAATCTAGAGCCACTCAAGTTTCTTAATTGGGCTAAAAAGCAGTTATCAACTGCCGCCTCTAGCCACAACCAATAGGTTATTTTCAGCAGATTGTTCATTGAAATAAGAATTTGGTTTGTCAAAGCCATCAGCCGACTTCTGAATGTTGGCTTTTCAAACTCCTTGTCTGATTCCTCCTCAGCAAAACTAGTATGTGATAATGCACCTTGTAAATGTAGCATACGTGGTGCCCCTTGCGCCTGGCATGGTTGCTGCTATCCCTCATCCGGTCTGTGTCACTGTTAGGTTTCAAGTTGTAACCTAATCTTTTTGTTACGTGATGCTGCTCTTTGAGCTGGTGTCCAAGGCAGTTGCTAGTGACAGGAGTCATACCTTTCTCCTTGATCTACCACATAGATGAGGTTGATCCTGCTCCTGGGAGCCTGAGCGGGAAAGCTGAAGGGTTTATAGTGCAGGGTATTTGCTCACGATAGGAGAAAGCATTTGGTGAGACAATATGGAGCTTGTGAATGTAGATAGATGGGATTGATCTCTGATCAGGAACATTTATATACATGCAGTGCAGAGGCCACATACCTCTTGACAAGAGTTCCCTTCTCTGCCTGTGACCATGGTGTCTGTCATACACTTTCTGATTCCCACCAGCACTGTCTCTTCCAAGGATATATTGGAACCTCCCTCAGTCAGTTGTCACTTGTTAAGTGCTATCATGACCAGGAATGGAAAGTGCTGATTGTCGATGAATGTATGTTTGTGTGATGCCTCATTTGCTGTGCATATCCCTTGTCTGTGGTGTCCACAGAGGCTCTTTTCTTTAAAAGTTAAAGACTTGACAAAACCTCTGCACAAATTACAGAATTCTGTCCAGGAGAAAGAGATTAATCCAAAGGCTAATTTTGCTCCTTTGCGTGACATACCTGAGTTTGGCTGAACCTTCACTGAACAATGGCAGTCATGTTTGCTTCAAAATAGCTTTTTTGCTGTTCAGTTTGGAGCCTGCTTATGTTTTACACAAGTGGTCAAACTTAATTACATTTAAACTCCTCATATGAATTTTAGTGAGGAATCAATCTTCATGATGGTGACATTAACCTGCTGTTTTTCATTACTGAGGGTGGACCAAATTCAATCAACTAAAGTCACCTTGTTGGTGAAATAATTAGCAGCAACAATAACTTGTATTCATACAGTGTCTCGACTGTAGCCCTCTTTCGACATGCAGTACAAGTTAGTGTACATGGTTTGAAAAGAAGTGCTCTGCTCAACACTTGTCTGTGAACAACATTATGATCTCGTCATTTATTTCATTGCTGTTCATGGAACCTAACTGCAAGTTGCAGTGTTTCCTACATTCCAACAGTGATTACAATTCAAAAATAAGTAGTTGACTATGCTTAGCAAGGATCTGAGCAATTAAATGTAAATGCAAGTTTTCTCTTCCATTACCATGTTGCATTTCCTCAATTCTCCTATTGGTTTAACAGTTTTTCCATTTCTTCCCCAAACAGTTCCGTGCTTTAGCGCCGATGTACTATCGTGGATCAGCTGCTGCAATCATTGTGTATGATATCACAAAAGAGGTAAGAAAACAGTTATTTTCAGGATGGAATTTTTTTTTTTCTATTCATTTTCAAGAGATGCAGGCATCTCTGGTGAGACCAGTATTTACTGCCCATCCCCAAGAGGATTGCTTAGAGGACAAAAATCGAAGTTACTGAAAAAACTTAGCAGGTCTGGCAGCATCTGTGAAGAGAAATCCGAACTGGTTAGAGGACATTTAGGAGTCAACTACGTTGCTGTAGGTCTGGCACCATATGCAGATGAGCAGGTAAGGATGACCCATTTCTTAGCTAAAAAGGCATTGATGATCAGGATGTCTTCTTCCGAACAATAGTGTCACAACTAGGCCAGCTTGTAATTCAAAATTTATATTGAATTCACATATCATTATCTGCCATAATGGAAGTTAAACCTATACTCCTCGGACATGAGGCTGGGATTAATGGTGATATGACCACTATGAGAATGCAAAAACATTCAAAACACCTGGAATGTTACATTCTGACATCCTCCTTTCTCACCAAGTGAATATTTGTAGATACAACTTTTTTGTCCTTAAGTTTAAACTTGTTAGTTCCTTGTTAGTTCCTCTGTGCCATTCCTCCAGATTGATCACTCTGTTGCTGTTTGATGGAAGAGGCACGTAATGACAATTTGTTGAGGAATTCATTTTTTTAAAATTCAGCGAAGGGGTCATTTAGTTTATTTTTAGTACGCTTTCTTTGGATAAATTCATTGTTTATAAACCAGGGAAACGATATATGAAAGAGCTGCTCACTTAGTTTAATGTTGTGGCAGCTCCTACAATATCCACTCCGTTCAGGATAATATCGTTAGACGGTATTATCATATCTTAACTCCTACTTTTTCAACTCCCCTTTTGCCGTCTGAAGCTTTTCTCCTTCACCAGGTACATACATAGTTCCAATCTGTATAATGAAGCTTGTCCATCCTGTAAAAAAGGAATTTCGAGAACAAAATAGTTATTTTTTTAAAGAAAAAGGTATACAACTGAAGAAAGGACATTTGCAGTGCATGTGACTGGTTCCAGTGATGCAGTTTAACTTTCATTCAGTATAGATAATGGGCAAGCTTGGGCTTCCAGTGCATTGCTCTCTTCTGTATAAAGGTAAGTCATGGAAACTAGAGCAAGTTTATCAGTGCTTGTTACTTGAAGTGCAAGCAAGTGATCCTGATGTTGCTTGCCTGTATCTTGTCAGCAGGTGCTGGTGAGCAATCTCTTGTGGACGATTATTCTAACTGTCCAAAAGAAGACAAAGTAGAAATGATTACAATTAGCTAATTGATCATTTACCGTTAATTCTTCTTGAGATGTTGTCTCAGGGGTGTATAGGACATGTCAAAAAAAAAGTTGAAAATCAGTTGCTTTTTTATTGGAACTCACATGAGACATGTTGTATCAATTTAATTTTTTGCACTAATTACTCTGTTCGTACCCTTTCACAGGAGACATTACAAACGTTGAAGAACTGGGTGAAGGAACTGCGACAACATGGACCTCCAAACATAGTTGTAGCAATTGCAGGAAACAAATGTGATCTGACTGATGCCAGGTATATTGCACTGTGCCAGAGTTGGTGTGAACCTTTGACAGTGTGCTTTAATGTTTAATAACTTGTTGCTTTTTAAGAATATTAAGCATTGTGCTTTGATAAAATGCTCTTCACAAGGCAAGTATTTGCCTCTAGTTCGCCAGTCTCATAAGCAAATGAACCAGAACGTGGAAGTAAAGGACAAAGAATGGCATTCATTTCAGGCCTGTACTCTCCTACCCACTGACAGGAACAAGACATTCATTTATAATTTGTTGAATGATAATTTTTGGCAGATAGGCAGAAAAAATCGTAAGTGTTAAACTATTTCTGTCTGTCTTTGTGTGGAACTGCTACTGAGCCTAGAATGTGATTTGAATTTTTAAATAAATTGTTCCTGTGTGCCATCTCATGCGTAAATCTAGAAAAGTTTTTTTTTCTTGCATCCTGATCTTTCAGAAGGTACAATAATTATGTGAACTGTGTTGGGAGTTGCTGCAGGATCCTCCGACACTTGGAAAATGGACTATTCCCCACAGTTTAGGGGTTGCAAACTGAAGATGTCTAGATTAGATTAGATTACTTAGATTACTTACAGTGTGGAAACAGGCCCTTCGGCCCAACAAGTCCACACCGACCTGTTGAAGCGCAACCCACCCAGACCCATTCCCCTACATTTACCCCTTCACCTAACACTACGGCCAATTTATCATGGCCAATTCACCTAACCTGCACATCTTTGGACTGTGGGAGGAAACCGGAGCACCCGGAGGAAACCCACGCAGACACTGGGAGAATGTGCAAACTCCACACAGTCACCTGAGGCGGGAATTGAACCCAGGTCTCTGGCGCTGTGAGGCAGAATGCTAACCACTGTGCCACCGTGCCACCCATAATTACCTATAAATTAGTCATGACTGATCAGGTAGAACACTAGAAATCGAGTCCCATTATTCCTAGACTTATCACAAATGTGAAAAGATTTAATCAAGCCCTTCGATGTTTCAATTTACAAAACTGATAAACCCATGTCAAAAGAAAACACTTCCCTGAATTCTAAACGGCCAATTTTGATAAATGGATTGTTTCTTTTCTGCCATTATTTGAAAGTGTGAATTGCAAACTTAACTTGTTCTCTTCAATCTAGATTCTACTTTTTTTTTTAAAACGTCTCCATACAAATACTGAGAAAGAGACAAAATTTGCATTCTGGGCGAGGAAGAAATGAAAAATTTTAAAGTACAGCCCTGGCATTAGCCCAAATTTACAAGAGTCAATGAGATATTTACCTTTAGTTCCTCTCCAAATCTATCCAACTCTTTGAGGACATGAGATTAGAAACATATCTTAGGCAAGCACGGTGGCTTAATGATTAACACTGTTGCCTCAGTGCCAGGGACCCGGGTTCAATTCCAACCTCGGGTGACTGTGTGGAGTTTGTACATTCTCCCCGTGTCTGAGGGTTTCCTCCAGGTGCTCCAGTTTCATCCAGACTAAATATAGAGTAATAAGATAGGAGAATGGGTCACTCTTTGGAGGGTTGGTGTGGACTTTTAGGGCCAAATGGCCTGTTTCCACACTGTAGGGATTCTCTGATAACAATTCTCAATGTTTCTTTCATTAACGATTTGCCTTTTTGGTGTCCCTGAAAGTGATTTTGTTTCCTTTTTTAAATCCTTCAAGAATGGAATTTGCAGTGAGATAGCAAGAGAGTAGCTAGCTGCTGAGAATCTCTCTCAATTCACCAATTGAGGGATTATAGAGAGATTTTCCCCCTCAAAGGCTAGATGATTCTCCTGTACTGCCCAAAACAGGCTGTAGGCACTTGCCCATGAACCAATCAAAAGGTTGTTACAATGCTGAGTACTTCTGAACACACAACTGGTACCAGTTGGGAAAAATAATCAACAGTCTGACACTGGACAAAACTGCTGCTGATCTGAGGTGTCTAGTATCCTCCAGCATTGCTTGAATAATGCAAATATCCTGGATACAACATAAAATGAGTTCTGGTAACTCATTTCTTTTTAAGTTGCAATATCTTTCACAGTCACTTAATTTAAAGCTGTATCTTTCCCATTTTATTTTTTATCCAATCAAAAAATAAGTAGTCTTTTAAACAACCTATAAGCAGGATTAAGATTGGATAAGTGCTGTAAGGAAATTCATGTACTGAGAATATCTATCTTGCAGCTTTTATTGGCAGTTATTAATAAAGTAATAGCAAAACTGCTGAACTATGGTGAAAAACAGTTTGTTAATCGATTGTTATTAACTTGCTGCATGTCTGGATGACAAATGAACAATCTCTGTTAGTAATATCCTCCAGTTGATCATTTATTCATACTTCCTTCTTTTTGAGGATGTGTCACCGAGTAAGCATTGAATATGTTAGCATTCATACAGATGCTTTGCAATAAGGCTGTTGCTCAGGATGACCACCTTAATTAGACAGATGTTAGACAGATGACATATCCAGCAACACTTTGTGAGCAACCATTTTAATATGAGACCCAGAAATATCTACAATCTAGGTTGCCTTAATAATGATAAGACTGAATCCCTATGTTGGGGGGGTTAAGTAAATAAGGTAGATAGTCGTCTTTTCCCTTCATTTTCAGTTTTGTTAGTTTATTTTTGCTGAAGTAAGGTTAGCCTATAAGCTTCTGAACATTAGCTTACTCTTAATTCTACTTAGTCCTTCAGGCCTGCTCCACCATTCAATGTGGCCTAGTTGTGATCTCCGCTCCACTCTCCTGTCTACATCCCATAATCTTTGACTCTTGTCTATCAAAAATCGAACTCAGCCTTAAATAACTTTAAAGATCCAGCCTCCACTATCTTCAGGGAAGAGAATTTCACCCTGTAACAGCTTCTGAAAGCAAAAGCTTTCTCTTTTCTCAGTTTAAGAATAAGACAGAGAAGTTTAAGACCAGTATCCTGTAAGTTTTAGTGCCTCCCACAAAAGGGAATATTCTCATTGTTTATTTTAGATTGTCCCCACTCAACCTTATTTTATAAATAAAATCACCTTTCATTCTTCTAAACTCTAATAGATATCGACTAACGTTTTTTTTTAACCTTTCTTCATAATATAAGCTCTCAACCAAGGAATGAATCAAGTGAGCCTTTTCAAATAAGGAGGTAAACTACACTCCAGATGTACTCTTAGTAAAACTTCCCTATTTATGTTCTATTTTCCTTTCAGTAAATGACAACATTCTAATTGTCTTCCTAATCTTTTCCTATGTTTGCATAATAAACCTTGTGATTCATGAACCAGGACACCCAGATCCCACTGTACCACCAAGTCCTGCAATCTTTCTCCACTTAAGTCATAAACCATTTGTCTATTCTTTCTGCCAAAATAGTCAAGCTCATTTTACCAACATTGAACTCCATTATCAAACTTCTGTTCACTCATGTCTGTTACTTTACTGATTCTTTACCACCTTTTGACAACTTACTTTCCTACCTATTTTAGTGTCCACAGAAAATTTAGTTACCATACATTGTCTCCTCATCCAAATTGTCGATTATAGGTTCTAAGCATTTGAGGTCCAGCACTGATCCCTGTGGCATTTTGCTTGCCAACCTGCAAAGGCCCGCTCATCTCTGCTTCCTGTTAGCTTCCCCATTCTTTTTCCATACTAATGTACTACCTCTAGACCATGTGCAGCAACCTTTGTGACACCATCAAACACTTTTGGAAAATCCCTACCCACTACATCTACTGGTTCTTTGATATTCACTGTGAATCTTACTTTGTCAAAAAAAATTTAATAGATTAGTTAAGCAAATTAACTATTTCCCTTTCACAAAGCTATGTTCATTCTGCCTGACCACATTGTGATTTCTTCAGTTCTTTTCATTTTACCTTGATAATACATTTCAGTGCTTTCCTTATGACGGATATTAAGCTAATTGACCTGTCATTTCCTCTTTGCTGCCACCTTCCTTTTCTTAGAGTGCAAGATTTACTATTTTCCAGTTTCCTGGGACCCTACAGAATCTAAGGAATTTTGGAATATTAGAACCCATGTAACAATCATCTGCGCCACCACCAGTTTGCATTTCCTAGGATACAGGCCATCTGATCCTGGCAACTTGAAAACCTTTAGGTCCAGCAGTTCTTAGCACTTTTTCCTTAATGGTTGTTTGCTTTAAGTTTATTCCCTGTCACCCCTTGATTTTTAATTGTCTATGGCAAGTTTCAGCCTTATAGTATGCAGACAGATACAAGATATTTGTCAAAATCCCTGCCATTAATTTGTTTCCCATTATCAATTCCCCTGAAAAAGAGAGACATTCTGGCATGAGAAAGGTCTTGGCTTTACTTTCTCTTCAGTTCAGGTATCTGTTGAAGCTCTTCCTATCTGGTTTTATATTCCTGGCTAGCATCCTTGATTGAATATTCATTTATTTTATGTTTAAAACACTAATCATCACCCACTCTGTTTCTTTTCAAATAGAGCATGAAATTCAATTGCAATATGATCAGCATCACCAGATACTCTTTATCTGAGGTGATTGATTTGCCCTGTCTCATTGCACATCACTAGGCTCACAATAGCCTGTTCCCTGGATAGCTGTAGAATGTACTCTTAAAGTGTTTCCAGTATATACTTCAGGAACTCACTTTCCAGGCTATCTTTGCCATTCTGAATTTCCCAATCAGCATGTAGATTAAAGTTACTCATTATTGTGGTGCACTTTTTGGGTGCCCTATTCTTCCAGTGTGCTCTGTTATACAGAGTGACCACTGTTAGGGGGCCTATAAACTACTCTCACAAGTTGCCTCTTGCTTTACATATTTGTTATCTCAACCCAAACTGTACCTTTCAATTAAGGTTATTGCTCAGCACTTAGAAAATACCATTAATTATCGCACCAAATCTTTTTGACTTTCTGTTACTCTTGTATATCAAATACCCTTTGACATTCAGGTCTCAGTCTTGGTCACTCTTTAAGCACTGTAGAGACAGGATTAAAGTCATGTATACTTATCTCCATCTGTGCTAGCCATTGATCCCTTCCTAACTATGTGCTGCACTCTCCAAAATCTTTATACCAGAGGTTTTCTTTCCACTGATGTGGAGGAAATATAATGAGAGAACAGTAAAAGAAAAAAGAAGCATCACCTACTTTTAATTTACAGGGTTTTTTTTAACTTGGTGTCTATGGTATAAAAATAACACTGCAGTCCTATCAGTCTCAAATGATTAGATTGCTTGTAATATTTAACACAGTTGGTTACTTTGATATAAATGTTGGCAAAGCATCCTCCTGAGATGCTGCTTTCTCCATTTTATTGTCTTTTGAAACAGAATAGTGTGAATTTAAAATGGCAGCACTATTGTGGTAACTTATAATTGTAATACAACCAAAAAAAACTAGGAGCAAGAATTGGCAACTTGAGCCTGTTCAGCTATTTGATGACTGATCACACTTTGGCTCCATTTTCTGCCCAGTCTCCATAATCCTTCAACCCGGTACTAATTTTTTTGAAAAATCAATCTCCTCCTGATGAGGGGGGTGGGGTTCTTCAGGTTGGCGATATGTAACTGATAGGGTTCCACCGGGATTGTGCTGAGAATACAGCAGTTTGCAATATTATTAATGACTTTGAGGAAGGAAGCGAATGTACTATAGCCAGGTTTGCAAGCAACACAAAAATAGGTGGAAAGGCAGGTTGCAAGAGGGATACAAACAGTTTAGAGAGATGTGTTGATAGGTTAAGTAAAGGGGCGAAAAGTTGATAAATGGAGTATAAGGTGGGAAAATGTGAAGCTATTTGTTTTGGAAGGGAGAACAAAAGAACAGGGTATTATTTAAATGGAGAAAGACTGCAGAAAGCTTATTTAAGAAAAGATATAATTTCATTGGAGACAGTTCATTAAAGGTTAGCTCTGATCCCTGGTCTGAAGGGATTGTTATGAGCAAAGGCTAAACAGGTTGGAGCTCTACTAACTGGAGTTTGGAAGAATGAGAGGTGATCCCATTGAGACAATTTGGATTCTTAGGAGAAATACTGAGATGTTTTACCTGATGGGAGAATCTGGGACTGGAGACATATCCTCCTAATAAAGGGGCGCCAATTGAAGACTGAGATGAGGAGGGATTTCTTTGAGGATTGAGAGTCTTTGGAACACTTTGCCACACAGAGCTACAGGGGTAGAATCCTTGTATATATTTAAGGCTAAGATAGATTCTCCATAGGAAGGAAATCAAGCTTTATGGGGAATGGGCAGGAAGGTGGACACGAGTGTCAGATCAGCCACGATCCAATTTGAATGGCAGAGCAGGGTCACAAGATTGAACAGCTTGCTCCTGCTCCTATTTCTTATAGTCTTAAATGTACTCCATGTCCCTGCAGCCACTGCATTCTGGGATAGTGAAATCCATAGTTTCATGACCCTTTGAGACAAGTAATTTCTCTTCTTCTGTTTAAATTTGCTACCTCTTATTCTAAAACTATGACTCCTCAGTCCAGATTGCCTCACTTTAGGAAACATACTGTCCCCTGTCTACTTTGTCAGTCCCCATCTTAAACACCCAATTACCTCTCCTCTCCATTTTTCTAAGCTCCAGAGAGCAAATAGTTTAGGGCTATAATATCTGTTCATAAGAGAAACCCCTCATCTCTGGAATCAATCTAGTGAACCTCCTCTGAACTACCTCTAATACAACCAAGTCCTTCCTCAAGAGGACCAAAGTAGTATGCAGTACTCAGTGTGGTCCCTCTAAGGCCTTACACAATTGTAGCAGCACTTCCTTCTTTTTATACTCTCCTTTAACAATAAATGCCAGAACTTCATTTGTCATCCTTACTACTAGCAATGCCTGCATGTTTGCTTTGTACAATCCCTCTGCTATGAAGCGTTCTGAAGTTTGTCTCCATTTACATAATTTGCTTTCCTGTTCTTCTGACCAAAATGGATAACCTCATTCTTATCCATGTTAAACTTCAAAAGCCAAATTTTGGGCCGTTCACTTAATCTATCCATTTCCATTTGTAAAATTCTTATTTCTTTATTGCAACTTCCCCACCTTTTTCAGTGTCATCTGCAATCATTTGCAGCCTTTTCTAGAAAGTGAGCATTAACAATTCCCATAAACGTTAGTGACAGTGCATGCTATCAAGTTATTAAAGCATAGCTCTTGCAAATTTTACCAAACACTGTCTTTGTTCAACACTCCCATCTGCTGGTTTCTGCACAGTGAGATGTGATATTAAACCCCACATGACTTTTAGCGTATCAATCCTTTGGACTTCAACATGATCAGCTATTGAACAGATGGATCCAGCTCCTTCAGAGTACACAAGTTTTGTCTAGTTTCAGTAGATAGATTCCAACAGAATGTTTGTTAGTGCAGAAAGGATTGATGTTTTAAGACTTTTAACTGTAGTATATAATGTACTTCCATCAACTTTGTTCTGGGGAGAGAGAAAAGAAATTGATGATCAGTCTGGAGCTGAAATTTACAAGCAGCTCCAAATGCCTTGATATGCCAATTTAAAGTACTGGCCTTGGAGAGAGATGCCAGGTTAGCAGTGAAGCATCATGCCATTCTGCAGTCCTTCATGACAACCAACTTGAGATCTGATGGCCCTATCAAATCTTAGTGTTAATTTTATTTCTAAAACTGATTATTTGAACTCTTCAGAGACCTGATTGTACTTTGACTAAGAGAAAGTGCTCTTCTCTACACTTGTTATAATAGTGAGAAACAGTTTAGCCTTGTTTCCTAAACATTCCCTTAGCCATATTTGGAATTGAGTTGGATTTTGTTTCTGGGCAGAAGACAGCTTCAGGTAGCAATAGTATTACTGACTTAAGGAACTGATAGGTTTTTAAAAAACATGAATCCCTACAGTGCAAAAAGAGGCCATTTGGCCCATCAGCTTTGCACTGACCTCTGAGGGGCATCCTACCCTATCCATGTAACCCCACATTTACCATGGTCAATCCATCTAACCTACGTTTCTCTGGATTGTGGGAGGAAACCAGCACACCAGTGGAAACTCACGCAAACAGGCTGAGAATATGCAAACTCCATACTATCACCCAGGGCTGGAATTGAGTCTGGGTCCCTGGTGTTGAGGCTGCTGAGCCACCGTGTTAAGAGTTTCTGGATTTGTCTGACAGTATCACCATCTGCCTGCTTAAAGTGTGCACCAGCAACAATAAACCAGAAGTTAGATGTGCATTATCTGAGAACCTATGTACCATTAGAGACGAGATGTGTTAGGCATTGCTTGGCTTTCTTGTCATTAGATAACTAGCTATTCTGCCTGCAAATGAAAACTTGAATCTTTACGGTAAACACACCTTCATCACATTTTTCCCAATCTTGTAATTGTTCTGTCCATTATAATGCGTTTGTAGCACGTCAAACTCTTCTCATTATAATATGAATTTTATCTGATGCTCTTTGTTGTGTCTAATAGAAAGTTTGCTAATCTAACATAAGGTTTTAAATTATATTTGGAACGATGGCCATTGCAGGCTTAACTATTCCCTCCAAACAGGCCCCAAAAACTGCTGACCAAACATCTAATTTAATCTTTTTCAATAAATGAGAGGTTTGAAGCAGATGTAACCTAACTTGCTATTGCACAATTATATTAATCCTTTACTGAAAATCTTTCCTGAATTATACAAAGCAAGCCTAAACTCATCTGTTTATCCTTTTATTACAGGGAAGTACTTGAAAAGGATGCCAAGGATTATGCAGATTCCATTCATGCAATCTTTGTGGAAACTAGTGCCAAAAATGCCATTAACATTAATGAGCTGTTTGCAGAAATCAGTGAGTATGGCCTTAGCTATACAAAGTACATCAAGTATGCAGCATCTCAAACAATTAACTTTAAGAAAGTTTCATTGTCTTTCTTTCCAAGGAAAAATGGAGAGCGAATCTTGAATATGTTGTTGGTTGCCACTGAACTAATGAGAGGTTATTAATGCCCAACTGAACCTAGCTGTTCAGGTGGCATTCTGCAGTTTGGGATCTTAACTATGCATCTCAACTCCACATCTCTTAAATTTTGCTACAATGGGACAAACCTTTCTGATGTAAAATAATAAAGAAGCTACTGAATAACTCCTGAGTTTCAAGGCTTACAGTCAAACCAAATAATCTTTCTTGCCCTTCTGTGTCTTCTCTTCAAGTCTGGAGTTTCAAAATATCTAAGGAGCTGCTGAAAGCTTATTTGACTTTGTGTGATCATAAGCATTTATCTTCTAAGAGCAAGTTCAAAAGTTATCAATCGTATATGCTTAAAATTACAATCCCAATGTAGTTTTGTAGGAAATGACTGTGTCCTCTGTAGCATTTGCCAAATAGTGATGTACTGGATTTTGGCAGAGGAGGCTATGACTGAGGCCAAGCCTTAAAAGAAGAGAAATCTGAGTAGGAGTAGACCATTCTGCCCCTTGAGACCGCTCCACCAATCAGCAAGATTATGACTGATCTGTTTCTGTCATTAATTTCACTTTTCTGCCTGCTCTCTAAAACTCTTTGCTCTGTTGTAGGTCAAAGTCATTTTAATTTATTTTCCCCTGTCTGTTTAGGTCGTCGGATTCCTTCAACAGCTGTCAATCCAGCAACGAACAATAAAGGATTCAAGCTCAGGAGACAACCTTCTGACCCGAAACGTAACTGTTGCTGACCTTTTTTCCATGAATGAATCTTTTCGGAGCAACGTGTAAAAAGAAGGATGGATCCCTATAAAACCATCCCTCTTGCATTCAGCTTTTCTGCTGTGCTCTCCTTGAGGGAAGAGTAATAGCTAGTATCAAAATTACAATTCCCTTTTTTCTCGATAAAAGTGCTCTGAGCAACACTTTGCTTGTGTTTTACACTTTGCGTCCAGAAGTATAAAAACCAATGAACTAGGGGATGGTTTAAATGATGTTCAGCAGGAGTCTGGTGCAGAGGTGCATAACAAAACTTTATGGGTTTTTCCTTTGCGTATAGGTAAACCTCGTTATTGCATAAAAAAGGGAAATTATAAAAACTGGAGCACTTTGTTTAGTTTGTGTTTTGTAATTGGATTCCCTTTTTAAAGTGCACTCTGAGGGGCAACAATCTGAAGTGATTCCTATGTTAAAACCTGTTGAACCCAGTTTTCAGAAATGCAGAGCTAAGTATATAACTACTCCATGTAACTCTCCAACAAGAGCCTTTTCCTCTTGTTTAAGGAAGACACGGTTCAGTTTTCAGAACACAACTAATTGAACTCTAGCTTGTGTGATTGAAAGGATCAAAAACACCTCAATATCTGTCTGTTATCCTCTTCAGCTGTTTCCTTTGGCCATTAAGAATATCCAAGTGAGATGAGGTACTGTCTCTCCTAAGCAAGTCACATGATGGCTCATGTACTGTGGACTGGAGAAAAATTAGAACTAGTCTTGAAGAAATGTTTAGTTATACTTAACATGGAGGCTAATAGAATAAATACACCACATATTATGTGGTCCCAGGCCTGATGTGAGCTGGCTAGGAAGTTCTACCATTGACTAAGAAGAAGAAGAGTTAAGTACTCCTGCTGCTGATGACCATACTGCTGGAAGTTTGAACATGTGAATATCCGGTAAGGACAGTCTGGAGCTCTGCCTTGATCTGCTTCAAATGAAGCACTTGGCCAAAGCTCACTGCAGAATCTCTTGCCTGGAGGTGAACCATCTACTCTCAATCAAGAGTTTTTGCATTCAAAAGGGGAGACAACCTATATATGTATACAGTAAAGAATAATGTTTTGCATGTAGGGAAGTATTCTTGACTGTTGTGTTTAATCAGCTGAATTCTGATTGATTGGTGAAATGAGGCTGTATTTCTAAATGTGGGGCAGAAGTTTGCACATTCTTCAAACTAACTTCCAAGTCTTTAGATTGGATCCCAAACTATGGGAACGAAGTCAATGTTTTCTGAAATCCTATCTGTCTGTGAATGCATATCTGACAACCTTGCTCATTTAGTGAATGCTGAGAGTTTTAAGAAATGTAAATCAGAAGAGTGTGTTTGCTTTAAGTTTTTTTTTAAAGGAACATCCAGATTAACGCTAGCCTCCTTGATCATTCTAACTTAATGCAATTTTGAGCATTTTGGTGGCCAGACTTGATCAAAGACCACCCAGTTTTCTTTTGAAGAGTACTGTATTGTCAAAAAGTCTTCATTGATTATAGTTAACAAACTGACCTGGTTTAGGTTATCAAATTGTACTTTTATCTTTTAGTTTTTTACAAAAATATTTGGTGGTCTTTTTTTCTTTCATCAAATTGAAAGTCACCCTTGGGAGCTATCATGTTGTACTAAGGAAGATGAGAAGAGTCTGTAGGTTAATACTTTCTTGCTCTATCCTATATTCCTATTTGCAAGCAAAGTGAATGTGAAATTCTGGTGAAAAGTTGTGAAGTGTAATTGGTGAACTTTTTAAATAGATTGGCAAGTGCCACTGTCAGCAAAATTCACTTTCCTCCCTTCTGTGCTGGGAGTACAGTGAGACCAGCTGGATGGTCACCTTGGTAGATGATATTCAGTGCCAGCTCATTAGTTGTAAATAAGTTAGGTCGTTGGAGCTGAAAATATCACTAAATTAAGAAAAAACACTTGCATTTATAGAGCACCTTTCATGGCATCAAGATGTCTCAGCATTGTTCAATTAGTGAAGTTTGGTTATTGTTACAGCAATCAATTTCCCCTGTTCCTTCAAATACAGAATGTTGAAGACCAGATAACCTGATTTGGTAATGTTGGTTGAGGGATAAACATTGACGAAGTCATTGGAGTACACTTGTCTGCGCTTGTTTGAAATAATGTTATGAGATTTTTCATGACCAATTGAGAGGACAGATGAGCAATTTGCTTAACATCTGAAAATCTACACCTCTGACAATACTGCACTGGAAGGTCAGCCTGTATTTTTGTACCCATCCTTGGGTGGCACTTAAACCCATAACCTCCAAATCCAATGTGAGACTGCTACCACCTCGCTACAGTGTAAACAAAATGTACTTTTTTCCAGAAAAGTAGGATGAACAAATGCTCTTAGATTAGGCAGGTCCTATTGCTTTCTGTGTCCCTGTCCCTTTCCTCTGTGTTAAGAATTATTTTTGCTGGGTTTCATAAGCAAATTAACTTTGCACTTGTTTGAATGTTTATGGTGTTAATGTCAGATTCCATTTTGTGAAGTGGTAAACTCAGCACTTTCAGAAGTGAGCTCAATACATGAATTATTGAATGGATTCACATTCTCTTAGTTTTAAAAACAATCCTTTGCTAGTATGTTCTTAAGTACAGACTGATAATCAATCTTTATAACAACATCATTAATTCTGGAGGAGAATTTAATGTAAGATACTTCCTGTTGAAGGCAAAGACACTATGAAAGTAGCTGGTATGCTTATGATGGTAAGGATAGGTGTGTCAGCCATATTAAAAACAAAGCAAGTGAGATTGGATGCTTGGATTGTTCATAATTTCTGGATATTGATCAACTTATGAGCCTGGACTTGAAAATGTACTCAATGCTTATTGGTCCTTCAAGAATGCAATTAATGGACTTCTGGAGAAGAGGTGCTTACATTCTGTGAGCAATAAATCATTTTGATAATTAAATGGTTTGGGGTCACTTGAATTGCTTTGAAGAGTCAGGAAAAATTTTGAGTAGCTTCCTCAATTAGTTGCAAGTTTCTCCCAGAACTGCATATGTAAAAGTGGGATTAGAATTGACCAAAGCATTTGAGGAGCATGCAAAGACTGTTGGCAACAACATTAAGGATGTTTACGAAGTGTGATGTTAGGTAAATTGGATTTGGATTAGCACCTGTCTTTTTGTGGTTTACTCAAATGAACTAAGTCAACCAGTGATTTCTGGCATCTCTCTCTATCTTTTGTAATTCTTGCCTCACCTCAGTTGAGAACCCCTCATTGTGGTTAAAAGTGGGATGTTGTATCTCTGTAACAGCCACCCATACAGTTGCTAATTGTAATAGGATGGATTGGGGCTATCACGAAGGAATTGAATGACAAGCATTTAAGCATGTACTTTGTACATCAGTTGATTCATATTAAGAGCAGTCAGTCTGTCGTCAGCTGCTGATGAAACTCTCAATCTATCCCAAAGATATTTGTCACATGGAGCAATGCCTGAAAAGCCCTGATAATCGATCCAATGGTTTGTACACTGCTTTCTACCTAAACCTTTACCACTTCAGGTGTACTCTTTGCAGACAGGAACATAAGTTGGATTGCCTGTCTTTTCTGGTTGTCTTTTGTGTGACTGCTTCAAGTCACAAAATTCTACCCTTGAGACCTGCAGGGAAATAGATTTTGGAGATGTTTTACACTCAGTTTCTGGTTTAACCCTGCTAATTGGCAGCAAATCAGAGGGCTTGATAGAAAGTACATAGTGATTCTTGATCCAGCATTGTTGATCTCCCATTGTATTTAAATATATATTTATGAACACAATTCTCAGTAATGCTGAGTTATACTCCTGCAGTTTATGCAGAATGCATGTGTGACACATAATGTAAGTATAAATTCCTTTTTGGGTTAGAAATTTAAAACAAAAATCCACAGAGATAAATATTATTCACTCAATTGTACCTGTATGACAGCTTGATTTAACTACTTCACTGCTATAGATTTTGCCTCTGTACCACTTACAGGAAAGAATTCCTGTTTGACAGCTCTGGGCTAATTTAAAAAAAAACTTGGTTCACCTGCCTTTTTCTTTTGGAATATTCTGTGACCACAACCCTCTTGCCAATTCACTAACCACTGGGAGCTTCTACTTTCCATCCTTACAACTTCATTATAAAGTTAGGATCCTCTTTAGTTGTCTCTCTTCTGCTGAAACCACTAAGTTTCTTCCATAGATATAACCTCTTATGTACGCCAGTCAAGTGACTCTTTATTTTTTCCATTACTCTAATAACCTTTCTGTAAATGAGTGCCAGAGATGTATTCTGTGGCAACTGTACATAGTCAACATTTCCTCACTTTTTCAGTCTTTAGGCCCAGTTCTTTCCCAAAATATAGTGCTTTGCTTTTTCTCTGCTTTAAACCAGCCAGCTATTCTTTCCACAAATATGCTTTCAATTACTTGCATTCTTCCCAACAGTTTGTTGTGACTCTTTAATTGAGTACCAGCAAACATACAGTGAACAATCTTGCTCGAACATTCAGTGAGATCATTTAACTCTGCAGTCCTAATCAAGAACCTACCTCTTTCTTAAAGGTATTTCAAGATTCTGCTTCCATTGCTTTTTGAGGAAGAAATTCCAAAGACATTCAACCTTCAGAGAAATCTAAACTGCTGTGTCCAGAATATTAGTGTAAATGACAAAACAATAAGCACCCATCTGAAAGCACTGGAACATACTATTACCCACATGCCACTGATCCAAAAAGTGTATGTATTCCTACTGCTTGCTTTCTGCATCATGACCATCTTTCCATTCATTTTATATTTTTAATACTTAATTTTTAAACTAGTGTAGCATTTTGTATCTAAAGCATGAAAATTCATAAGCAAAACATTTATTGCAGTACCTTTATCTGACTTACACATTATAAATAAATTGTTGAATTGTTTGCCTTTGTAAACAGCTGTAGTACATATTAAATCAGAATCTCAAACAAATAGAAATAGACAACAAATTCTGGCCAAGCCAGTGGCATCCACATCCTGTGAAACAATTAAAAGAAACTTAAATAGTTCTGGCATGACTTACCCTCTACAGATCTGACTGTTCTCATAAATGAACCTTTCACTTTCTAACTAACCTGTCATTTCCTGGCTATCGCTTTCACCTTATAACAGGTACAACATTTGATGCTATGAATTTGTTTTGATAATTATGATTTGGTGTTGCCGGTGTTGGACTGGGGTGGACAAAGTTAAAAATCACAACACCAGGTTATAGTCCAACAGGTTTAAATGGGAGCACTAGCTTTCAGAGCGACGCTCCTTCATCAGGTGGTTGACAATCACCTTCGTCAACCACCTGGTGAAGGAGCGTCGCTCCGAAAGCTAGTGCTCCCATTTAAACCTGTTGGACTATAACCTGGTGTTGTGATTTTTAACTTTTGATACTTAGACTGTTTCTGAAATTTTTTTTTAAAAGAACATTTGTATTTCTGTTTTCTCTCCAGTCTCTTGTTTATTCTGAATGGATGCAATTTAATCATTCTTAACTTGGAAACTAGGCAGTGTAGCTATGCACACACAGCAATTATGGAGACCACCCAAAGGCAAGAAGCAAATATATCTGAGGGCAAGAGATTTCAGTCATGCTTTCAGAGCTAGGTTCCCTTCGGATATGTTAACATGAGATCTCTTTGGAGGAAAGTACTAGTGACAGCAACAAAAGGGTAGTACAGGACATAAGGCAGCAAAGAGTCAAGGTCCTGTCCAAAATTAGTCCTAGGTAACGGTCAGTCACAACACTGGTAGCTGCACGTATAGAAAGTGTTAGTGAGAAAATCACATCTATTGACGATCAGGCCTAACTGGAGTTAGTAACCTGGTCTGGGATGCCTCCATGACATCATTTGATTTATTCTGAAAAGTATTGGTTGCATTAAAAAAAACAAAATTTATAAGGACAGACATTGACAGATTCATGGGTAATCATTGCCAATTGCTAGGACCTCTTGAGGCTGACTGCTTGGAGGAATGTTGTAGTAGAAAGCTCAACTGGCCAAGAAGAGGACCCAGATAAAACAAATCAACTAATCATGCAACCATGTCTTCATCTACAGCATGACTGCCCTACTGTAATGATGTCTCTGAGCAATATTATGTAATGCTGAAAAGTTGACAGCAAAGCTCAAATTCCTATAAAAACTTCATGATCCTCCTTTTAAAATATGAATGCAGCATTTCAGTCCAACAACTTTTTTTTCCTGTGACAAGAGGTCAGGAGCATACTAGCTGCCACTAGCAGAAGATTTCCCTGGTATAGTAAAGTTGCTTGATCTGATTTTAATAAAGAGGAATCCTAAGAGAGTTATTCAGTGTCTAAACCAACATCACCTACTCTTCTCTCCACCAGCTACGTTTTTATCTAACAGTTTCAGTTGTCATTGTTTTTCTGTTTTTGGCAAATCCTATCAAAGTTCCCACTGGCCATATCATAACCTTTAAAAGATTATGTTGAGCACGTAGGTCTTGATTTTTATCAGTTATCCTGCAGAATGCAGATCTCGAATTGTTCTAATCATGACCCCAATAGTCACTATATCACTGTTGTTAAGCAGCTCCAATTGCTCACTCTAGTTCAGAAGGACTGAGAATAGAACTGTTTTGTGGATGTATATTTGGGCTGAAATTAATGAAGATTTCATGCTCATGAGACTTGGTGGAATCCTACTGACTACACTCTGCTCACTGGTTATGCAATCAGATGATTCTTTAGTGTTGAAGTTGGAGGAAGTTAGGAGCACCCTCAACTGCATGTTCAATACCAACTCTAGTGTGAAACTTGCACTGCTTAATTGTGCAGAAAGGTATGCAGTTTGGAACAGCTCCTGCATTGTGGTGGAAATTCATGTTTCCTTTTGCTAATATGCTTAGTTCAGCACAATTTTGTAAATGAGTAGAAACAACCAAAACTTCTGGCGATTTGATTTATTGTGGTATAACTAACTTGCTGGCTAAAATGCAAGGAAGATGAAGTGGTGTTTCAGTGCTGTTGTGTAGCCGTGGTTTAAAATTGCTCATTATTTTTGCCTTTCTTATCTAATCTTCGCTTCCTCCTTGCCACTCATCACTGTTTAAATGCAGCCTTTTGTGGAAAGAAAGTGTGCCCTTTGAGTCACACAGCTGTTCAGATTACTATTTTGGAAAGTTGAGTTATGGTGCATAAAGCATACTTTTTGACTGTGCTCATCTCATATTTTCCAAATGGTTGGAAAGACTGTCTGTCTGAAGTTGTTCACTGTTCTCACTATGACCAGAGAGTACTGATGTTTGACCACTTTCATGCATGTTTGCTACTTTTTCATATGGTGTTCTTCAATTTAACTTTTTCCCATTTGGTGTGTGGATCAGTCTGTTGCATCCCAGGGTTTGATGGCTGACTTTAGCCCATGTAGTAAACTAGTTGCAGATATTTTCAATGCTGAATGGCACAGTGTTGCAATGTCAAACTTCTGTTACATGATCATTGCTGTCCGGGCTTGGACAGGCTGAGCTAAGAAGTTGGGAGTAATGTATTTATCACTTGTCCCACCCTGAATTGAGCACCATAGTTGACTTGTGGTTTGAATAAGACTGTCATGTGAAATGTTTCTGCATACTTGTATATTTCTAAATTCATAGGGCAACAGGTGGAGGTAGTGCTGTCTTTGTTTTAGGACAGCCTTGGTGCAGATTGAATTAATGAAAATGTTAGGGAGAGGAATGAGGGTTGATTCACAGATTTTGTATTTGGGAAGCAATCTGAAGTCCACTATATTATCCTTATGTAATGCCTTGAAAATTGAATAGCTGTACATACATCCTGTAACCTTGTTTCTTCTTACATTTGTGTCCATATCTGTACTAAAGTTGTCTAAATAAACTTATCATAGAAAATTAAACCTCCCAGTTTTCTTCTGGAGTTCATACAACAATATTGCCACAACTAAATAATTTTCATAATCTGTCTTTGTTGCAGATCAGAGTTTATAATGGTACTATAAAAATAATTCAACCCCATTTTTAAATCATAATGCTTGTTCTAGCCCCTTTTCACCAGAAACCTATTGTTTCAACTGCCTGCATGAAGTAGGAAATTATTGGTAAGCTGTAAAGTGTAAATATTGAAAACTGAACAAAATATGCTCTGAAATTATATCCATCCATACTTTTGATCAGCCCAAACCTGGTGGTTTTGGATGCCTTTAAAATCCTTATAAATCAGCAATTAGTTTGAAGAAATGTTCACTTGTTATTATTGCACTCTACTTGCATATATTTGCCTTCAACTGTACAAAGTAAGGTCATCCAAAGACGTGCTGCCATTTTCTCACTGTACTCACTGCCTCCATTTATTGTAAAGTATTAAAGCACAAGTTTGTTCCATCCTGATTACCCCTCCTGCTGGGCGGGGGGGGAATATGAGTTTAAACCCAGAGAGCACGAATAATGGCATCAGAATGCTTTGCCATAGATGACATATTCTGGCTCACCAACCTGTTTTGGCCCAGAGTGTCATCACTATTTCAGTCTGTAGTCAACAGGGAAAAGTGAATAAAGTCAATAGAATTGATAATTTGCTAATATGCCAGAATTTTGTTCACATGATTCTGCATTTAATTTCAGGACTGTCGATGTGCTGTTATAGTTGTTGTGTGGATTTGATCTCGTGAAATGTGTTTCCATTTAAACCATGGAGTTGACCCTTTGTGCAATCCCAATGGCCAAATAGCAGTCGTATATTTTCATTAGACCTACCATGTCATTAGTTTTTTGCAGCATGGGCCTGTTTGTACCACTGATTGTATACAGCAGAAGGGAGGGTTCAGCAACAGTGCTGCTAAGGTGCAAATGGATTTGCAGTTAATTTCTTGAAATGGCCACACCTCTACTGCTACACAGCTCAAATTGTTCTGACTATACCGCTATTGTTTGACAAGAGTCCAAAATTGTACTGCTGACTGCTTTTTCCATTAAATCGGTTACTGTAGATAATTGATACAAACCTATTGTTGACTCTGAATTGAATCCTCGCGACAACACTGGTACAAATTGAAGTCTGCAACTCATTTGGCTTTCGTGCTTGAAATGTTGCCTAATTCTCGTCGTGAAGATGACTTTTTTGTTAAACTTATCTAGAAGGTAGAACTAGACCATTTAAAACTTGGGCTGGGCCCAGACAAAAATGACTTGTTAATCAGTGTACTTACTTATGTTACGCTAAGGCAGGTGCATAACCTGTGTAAGATTTCTTGTAGTAAAGTGTATCATCTGTATTTTAGTTTGCAACCAGTAACACATCAATACAGAATAATTTAAACCCAGATTTGCTAAGTATGTATTTGTTTGTATAGCTAATAATTGCTGAAATCACTACACCATTCATAATGTATTTCTAATATGTAAGAGAACAATGTATGCAGATTATTAATAAAGTTAATACATCTTTGTTTATTGATATATGGCCTGTTTTGCTCTGAAAAGCACCAGTAACCCACCAGTGTTGTTGATCCCAGCTGAAATTCTAAACTGCCCTCTAAATGGCCAGTTGGATCAAATGGCTACAAAGATTTTTTTAAAATGGACAACATGGTTTAAACTGACAGTTTGAGAATTTGAACTGTTAAAGATTTGAATTTGTGATTTTGCAAATATGCTATCATACTGTTACATTGGGGGAAACGGTGAACCAATTGACCATTTCTATTGTCTTTGTGTGTGTCTCTCTCTCTCTGCTCCCCCCCCCCCCAAAAGAAATGACCAATAAATTCAACTTTTTATTTTTACTTTAATATGAATCGTTGAATTATATTACGCTGAAATGAAAGGCATATGCTACTTGAAATGAAAAGGTGTAGTTCAAAGATTTATCTACTCCCCATACAATTGTAGCACTATATAGCTGTGCTGTCACAGAATACGAGCCCTCTTTCTCCCCGGGGTCACAATCATCCTGATGGTGTAACCTTCCAGAGTTACTGTTTGACAATAAGACCCTGGTTTGTGGTTTGGCCACTTCTGGAGAGCAAAACTCACCGCTTTTTTTTAGTATCTCTGAGATATTCGTCCATCTTTCAGTTTTAGATGCTTGTAGTTAGCTTGCTTTGGGCCTCCACTTCTGTCTTTGTTTCTGCCAACTAAAAACAGTGCCTTCTTTCTGTGAGTGGTTTATCCTGTGTTCCTGTCTTACCTCTGTGCTCATCACCTTCACCTTCCAGCCTTCCTTTGTCTTGCAAGTCACGCTGCAGCAGTGTGACCCTCCATGGAATATGGAATCCTAGCTTTTATAATCCCAGGTTTTATGAACACAAGTATGTAGTATGAAAATAACTTTTCAAATAATTGTTTCAGCCACAGTTGCAACATGTTTTCTAACCATACACACTTTAAAACAACTTGTCTACTTCCCCTTCAAACACCACTTGCCCCTTATGTGGCAGAGGTTCCAGATTAGACATTGAATATATCATCTATCTCAACCCATCACAGACTGGAGTTGAAGCAAGTAAATATCTTGAGGGACTGTCTAACAAGTATTTTTTTTGATGTTATAATACAAAAATGTAAGTTTAAAATACATGCCATTTTAAACGAGGCAAGGAACTGCACAATGTTTGAGCTGAGCTGAATCTCAAAGGAAAAGTAGATGGAGAGGACAGAATTCTGAAGTTTGGAACCTAACTGGTTGAAAGTACTCCTGATGGCGTTGAAAGACTGCTACACTGTATGAGAATTGATAGAAAAGAGGATTTGGTGTTGAGAGCCATGAAGTGCTGAAGAAGGATGTAGAATAGAGCAGTGTTTTGTAAGTCAGTTATATAAAAATGACATCAGTAATAAGCATGAGACACTGAAGGGTGGAATAGTCATGAGGGATGTACGTAAAGACCAGGACTATACAGTATTGTACCCATAAACATAACAGGATCATTTGGTGAGGTAGAAACCATTTACGGGCGAGCAAATCAGGCAGCACCTGAGGAGCAGGAGAGTCAATCTTTCAGGCAGGACCTCCTGTAGGATCCTGTCTGAAACATTGACACTCCTGCTTCTCGGAGGCTGCCTGACCTGCTGTGCTTTCTGCAGCTCCACATGTTATTGACACTGACTCTCCAGCCTTCACTGTCTCCTAGTTGCTGCAAACCCTTACAGGCCACAACCAACCAGCAGATAGAAGGATAGCCATCTGTCTGAAATGCAGATGTGCTGTGTGTTGGACCTTGGGGATAGCTTTTTCCCACAGAGGCTGGTGTGTGTATGGAATGAGCTGCCAGAGGAAGTGATGGAAATGGCTACAATTCAAACATTTAAAAGGCATCTGGATGGATACATGAATAAAATGGGTTTAGAGGGATATGGGCCAAATCCTGGCAAATGGGACAAAGTCAGATTGGGACATCAGGTCACCATGGATGAGTTGGACCAAAGTGTCTGTTTCTGTACTGTATGACTATGACTGACTACAGATATTTACTTCCAACAAGTCTGTTAGACTGCAGAGGAATTAATTAAATTTACTAAATGAACCACTAGAGGGAGCCTGGGCTTCACCTGAACTGCAAATGAAGCATTGAAAATTAAACCGTGCAAACTGCTGCCAACTCATTACCCTGTTGTGTTGTACCAAACACCCCTCTAGCAGAACTGCACATCTGATCATATCTCTGCTTGCTTCTACTGTTTTTATCTTAAACGTTCATATTTCTGTCCCCTCTCTGTGCTTTTTGTCCTGTTTCACTCCCCACTCTGTCCTCCTGTTCCAGTATGTCCCGATATTTGTCCCATTTTTATCATTTTCTCATATACTTCAATCCTAGTCTTCGTTCAGTGTCATTCAGTTGCTTCTCTGCCATCTATGTTCCAATCTCTCTCACTCTTATTTCTCCTCCCTTATTCTGATAAATGCATATGACTGCTCTTGGGTGTACAACAACATGGGCACCCATATGCCACCTTCCCACCTACCCATTAAACAAACCCATGAACACAGAAATTCTTCCAACAGCAATTTGCTCCTATTTGACAGAGGAAAATGTCCCAAGGTGCTTCGCTAGATTATCGTGAAATAAAATGTGATACAGAACCTAGTGGAAAGAGATAGGTATTAAGGAGCAACCTGAAGGAGGAGAAAGAGTGATTTCTGGGTGTTTTCCAGAGTTTTTGGTCTTGACAACTGGAGGCACAGCCACCAAAATGCAGCAATTAAAACAGGCACGTACAGGATATCTGAACTGGAGGAGCGCAAGTATGTTGGAGGCTTGTGGGTCTGGAAGCAATAACAGGGACAGGGAGGGCTGAGGCCATTAAGTGCTTTTAAAATTGAGGTATTGCCAGATGATAGGTGAATAGGAGTGAGTGGAGGTGAGGATAAGCACCAGAATTCTAGATAAACCCCAGTTGATAGAAAATGGGAAGCACGTCCGAAGAATGTTAATGAATGGCAGAGAAGGAGGCTATTTGACCCATTAAATCCATGCCAATTGTGGAGTAATCCAATTAGTCACATTCCCATGGCTCTGAAAGTTTATATCCCTTAAGTGCCTGTCCAATTCCATTTGAAATCATTGAATACCCCTGCATATACCAAATTAAGTTTAGGAGGTAACGAAGACCCTGATGAGGGGTTGTAACAACAGATGAGGTGAGTTAGAGTGAGCAATGTGGCTGGTAGACATGCTAGTCTTGGTGCCACTGTGTAGTCAGATACTCCCTAGGAACAAATACAATATCGGGGTATGAGCAGTCTAGTTCAGGCTCCGGGAGTTGCTAGGCAGAGGGAAGGACTCTGTGGCCAAGGAACAGAACCTCAGGAAATTTCTGCTCCTCCAGACTTCACTGTTGGACGAAACAATCTGTCACTTCAGAGACAATGAAGGGACCAAGAGAAGTGGTGCTGACATTGAGCTGGGTGTCATCAGTGCTCATGTGGAATCTGACATTTATTGGATAACCTCACCATAGTAATAAATGTGGGTGTGAACTAGGGGAAGGCCACTGAGAGATCCATATGGACACCAGACATAATGATCCAGGAAGGGTCAATCAAGGTGAGTTTTTCCAAAGAGAAGGCAGTAGAGGAGTAAAGAGACAGACCAAGGTGTGAAATGATGGTACAATCCACACCACTTGTAAGGCAGTTTGTAGGTTGAGGTGGAACAAGTGCCTTCTTTCAGAGGAAAGGTATCCCAGCTGCTAAACAGATTGCATCATGCCCTTGATGTAGTTCACAACTACAGGCATGGACTGTCAAAGCAAAGACATCATGTGTTATTACTGGACAAGTCAGATCCCAGACCAAAACCTAATTTGACAGATCATATTTTAGATTAGATTACTTACAGTGTGGAAACAGGCCCTTTGGCCCAACAAGTCCACACCGACCTGCCGAAGCGTAACCCACCCAGACCCATTCTCCTACATTTACCCCTTCACCTAACACTACGGGCAATTTAGCATAGCCCATTCACCTGACCTGCACATTTTTTGGATTGTGGGAGGAAACCGGAGCACCCGGAGGAAATCCACGCAGACATGGGGAGCATGTGCAAACTCCACAGACGGAGGCAGGAATTGAACCCGGGTCTCTGGCACTGTGAGGCAGCAGTGCTAGCCACCGTGCCGCCCACCTTTGATTTGTTTGGTTTTAATGAGCTGGTTTTTTCACTGAGATGAAGCATGCAATGTTTTAGATTTTGTTTTAACAATAAAACAAGTTTATTATGCAAAATAGAAGAATATAATGGGTTGGCACTGCTGCCTCACAGCACCAGAGAGCCAGGTTCAATTCCATCCTTGGGTGACTGTGGAGTTTGCATGTTCTTCCCATATCTGCTTCCGCTGAGTGCTCTAATTTCCTCCTACAATCCAAAGGTGTGCAATTTCAGTGGATTGGCCATACTAAATTGCCAAAATAATCCCAAAGGTCTCCTTATTGTATTCACACCAAAGAGAATTTCAGGAATGTGCAGGCTTGGTGGGTTAGCAATGGGAGATGCATAGTTACAGGGTTAGGGTGGGAGGGATGGGTCTGGGTGGGACGCTGTTTGGAGAGTTGGTGTGGTCCAGTTGGGCCGAATGGCCTTTTCCCATGCTGTAGGGGCTCTATGATTCTCTAACAGAATAAACCAAATAGTTTATGACTATCACCCGTAAAGATTTCAAAACACACAGTAAAGTTATAATCCCAAAGGCCTCCTTATTGTATTCACACCAGAGGGAATGTCATTGTCTACCACCTCCAAAGGGCTTAGCTTGACTGGTTTCACCTCTCACTCTTGACAGTCTGATAACCTCTTCCTGGACCCTTCATTAAATTCAGTTTAAATTTTCTTAGATTCAAAGAACTCCTTCTGGCCTATGAAGTTTAAAAATCACACAACACCAGGTTAGAGTCCAACAGATTTATTTGGAAGCACTAGCTTTCGGAGCACTGCTCCTTCAGGTGATTGTGGAGTATAAGATTGTAAGACAATTTATAGCAAAAGTTTACAGTGTGATGCAACTGAAGTTATATATTGAAAAAGACCTGGATTGTTTAAGTCTCTCGTCTTTTAACATGACCACGTTGGTTTCAGTTCTTTCATGTGTAAATCCCAGAATTTTTCTTCAAAAGTTACATTCTCAAGTGAACTTTTAACAATAGGTGCCATGTTGGCACAGATAATGCATTGAAGGTGCGAGGTGCCCTCTGTGAGGCTGCATGTGCCCCAATGTTCAGACTGAGTTACAGAACCTTCCATGGATTCATGCAGTTTTTGAGCAAAATAAAATGTAATTCTGCAAGAGCTTCCAAATAAATCCATTGGACTATAAACTGGTATTGTGAGATTTTTAAAAGAATTTTGTGCACCCCAGTCCAGCACCAGTGCCTCCAAAGTCTAGGCTATAGAAACCTTTCTGACATACTCATTTACTAAATTCCTTACACTGAAGTAAGTTTTTTCTAAGCAATTCTAGAGTATCTTCTCCCTTTCTGAGGCCCAACTGCTTTACATACCCATCATCAACTGAGAATCTGCAGAACTACTCAAACTGAAACTTTTAAAAAAAACTTTTGTTCCAAAACTATGGGTCTTTTCCCTAGGCCACAAAACAATTCCAAAATATTCTATTTGAAAGCTTAATGTGCTGCACAGTTTACTTGTTCTCTCTCAATGTAATTATTCACCAAAGAGAAGGAATTGGTGGAGGATGATATCAGGGAAGGGACTGTCCAGTTTCTAAGCCAAATTGCTATTAAAAAGAAAGAGGAGTTGTGTGTCCTAAAAAGTATTAATATAGATAAGACCCCGCGTCCTGATGGGATCTATCCCAGAATATTGAAGAGAACAAATTGCGGGAGCATTGACAGCCATCTTTGGCCACAGGTGATATCCCAGAGAACTGGGCAATAGCCAATGTTGTCCCATTAGGCAGAAGTGAGGACTGCAGATGCTGGAAACCAGAGTCTAGATTAGAGTGGTGCTGGAAAAGCACAGCAGATCAGGCAGCATC
>NC_057729.1:610678-621266 GCF_004010195.1 Chiloscyllium plagiosum | reverse complement strand
CGGTTTCCTCCCACAGTCCAAAGATGTGCAGGGTCAGGTGAATTGGCCATACTAAATTGCCCGTAGTGTTAGGTAAGGGGTAAATGTAGGGGTATGGGTGGGTTACGCTTCGGCGGATCGGTGTGGACTTGTTGGGCCGAAGGGCCTGTTTCCACACTGTAAAGTAATCTAATCTAATCTAATCTAATCTACTTAAATGATTTAGAGGAAAATGTAGCTGATCTAATTAAGTTTACGAATAATTGGCAGATGCTTAGGAGGATTGTCAGAGGATACAGCAGGGCATAGATAAGTTGGAGGTATGAGCAGACAAATGTGCAAATGGAGTTTAATCCGGACAAATGTGAGGTGACGCATTTTGGAAGATCAAGTACAAGTGAAAGTTTTACAGTGAATGGCAAACCTTTAGGTGTATTGATATGAGAAGGATCTGGGTGTGCAGGTCCACAGATCACTAAAGGTGGCAGTGCAGGTAGGTAAGCTAGCAAAAAAGGCCTAAAGCATGCTTGCCTTCTTTCGAAGGGGCATTGAGTGTACAATAGACCAGTTATATTGCAGCTTTACAGAACTTTTGTTAGGCCACACTTTGAGTATTGCACACAGTTCTGGTCACCACACTACCAGAAGGGTGTGGATGCTTTGGAAAGGGTACAGAAAAGGTTTACCAGGATATTGTCTGGTAGAGGGGATTTTAGCTCTGAAGAAAGGTTGGATAGATTGTGTTTGTTTTCACTGGAGCACAGCAGGTTGAGCAATAACTTAGTTTGTAAGATTGTGAATGGTTTGGATAGAGTGGAAAGTATGAGGCTGTATCCCAGGGGGTCAATTAAGAGGGAGACACTGGTTCAAGAGTGAGGGGGGAAAAGTTTAAAAGAGATGTGCAAGGCAGACTTTTCACACAAAGGGTGGGGAGTGTCTGGAATGAGCTGCCAGAAGAGATGTGGAAGCAGACTTAATAGCAGCATTCAAGAAATACTTGGGTGAATACTTGACTAAGAGAGATACAGATCCTGGAAGTGAAGACAGCTTTAATATAGAAGGGCAAGATGTGGTAGTGTAGGCTTGGAGGGCCTGTGCTGTTTTGTTCTTTGTAAATTACCATTAGCCTCCAAAACTCTGTCTGACTGTTTGTTCTTTAAAAGACATCATCACAACTACAAAAATACTTACATGTCTATTACTGAATTCAGAAACACAAAAGCCATGTGCCACAGTTCAAATTCAAAAATCTAAACTTAAAGTTAAACAATAATATGTGTATAAATCATAGATGTTACATCACACACCAGAATACTACTAATGATTGGTTAAACCTCAGCTGGAGTCTTGTGAACAATTCTGGGCAGCACATTTTAGGAAAGATGAAAAGACTTATTCATAGTATTGTAGAATAGTTATGGCATGAAAATAAACCTTTCAGCCGGTTCTGTCTGTGCTGGATCTCTGTCACAACAAACTTAATTTGTCCCACCCTCCTGCCCTTCCTCTGCAGCTGTTCATCATAATTACCTGGAGGTAATTATCCAATTCCTTTAATTGAATCCGTTTCCAACACTGTCTCAGACAGTGCAATCCCATTCCTAACCAGTGTGTTAGAAATGCTTTTCCACGTGTCACTTTTTGTTTTTTTGGTCATTGACTTCAAATCAGTATTCTCGGATTCTTGAATCATTTGTCAATGGGAACAGTTTACCTCATCTGCCAGTTTATCTACTCACTCATCTGTCCACAAATTGATGTCCCTTATTTCTGGCACCTCCATTCTGCACCCTTTCCAATGATGTCACATCCTTCTTAAAGTCTGGTGCACCAATGGAGTAGAGGAGATTTGCCAGGATTTCACCAGGGATGAGGGATTGCAGTTATGAGGATAGGTTGGAAAAGTTAGGACTATTCTTCTCGAAGGAGTGGAGGTTAAAAGGTGGCTTACAGGAGAGTTATAAGATGATGGGAGGTTTTGGTTGAGTAAATAGAAATCATCCCTCTGGTCAGTGGTTAACAAATTAAAGTGCACATTGGTAAAACATTGAGTGGGAAGAGGGAGAAATTATTTCATTCAGTGAGTCATGGGGAACAGGGCTGCTCCACCTGAAAATGCAGAAGCTAATTCCATAAATGCAGGTTCTGAAAAAAGAAAGCAAGAGAAAATGGTTAAGCGTGCCTGTTCTTTCAGATGCTTTGCAGAGGCCCACATTTGGGTCACATAGAAATTCCCAGGATAACTGGAAGCTGTGATTCCAAGGTGCAGTCATTCATTATGCTGTTGGATGTCAAGGCCTTGCTCACACGTGAAGAGAAACTGGTAAAGGGACAGTGAGAGCTGGTCGGCTGGTGTAGTCCTCAGGACCAGTATTGGAAGAAATAAGATTGTTAGGCTTTAGACAAAAAAAGTTCTACCCCAGTCAGTGTGTTAGGGAGGAAGCTCAATGAGAGACTGTGATCGGAGAATTGTGTGTCTCGATAGACCTTTTAGAGGATGCAAAAAGCAGCAAAGAGAATCTATTGGACTGTCTAAGTGGGAGTCCAGCCTTGGGGCATGGCAGGGGAATGTACAGGTGCTCAAGAGCTTAGGGATTTGCAAGACAGACATGATGGGCTGAATAGTCTCCTGCGCCATAACAATTCAGGGATTCCAGGAGAATACATAAAACAGTAATGAAAGGAGGGAAGAATCTGGAAGAAGTAATGAGAAAAGTAAAATGAGAGGAGGAGGAAACTAGCTCAGGTCGAAACTGTAGTCAAAATGCACTTTCAAAAGTACACAGAGAGAACTGAAATGACACAGTGCAGATTATGGATATCATGTGTCACAGATCTCTCAGTGGAGTAGGGAAGTGAGTAACCTAGATCCTATGACATGACATAACTTACTGAAAATGAAGGATAGGAAAAGGCCTGTTGCTTAATAAAACACAATTTAAGTTGTAACTTCAGCACAGTATGGCCTCTGTTCAATCCTCCTCCTAAGAGAGACTGAATTTAAAAAAAAGGAAAAAAAATAAACTGGAGTCCATCAACCTGTAACTTGCCTCCAACCATACCCCACTTTCCTCGTGCACATGATTATATTGACCACATGGTAAGGTTATAATTCATTTTTGAATGAATATTTGCGAGAAGCCTTACTCACTGGATGAATCAGAAAATTGTCGAGAGGTTGGTGGCTTTGTGAGGGTAGGATTACCTCCTGATCTCTAGATTAGATCTGTGTAAACACAACATCTATCTGTGACTTGGTCAATCCCAACCTATTTTGTTCAAAAGCTTTTTCTCGTATCTCACCAGCCCCTTCATTTTCACCTGATACCTGCCAATGTGGGTTCATTTTGACTGGCTTGAGCATGGGAGAGGAAATCCCCACACTCATTGTGAAAGAAACAGACTACAAAGACAATCTGTAGAGTGTGACCCAAATATAGGGTCTATGTATAAATGCAGTTGGCACATTAAATAAAGGAAATAAGTTAGGATAAGTTCACTTTAAGGATTACTATCATAAAGAATGGGCTAGCATGACTTGGAGCTCAGTATTCCCAGCTCCCAAATCTATGGAAGGGCAGGGAATTTGGAAAAGGAAGAGAATGATTTTCTCTTCCATACTCTGCCATTGAACCAGGTCAATGGTCACAGGACACCAGGTTATAGTTCAACAGGTTTATTATTCACTTCATTTGATAAAGGGGCAGCACTCCAAATAAAGCTGTTGGACTGTCACTTGGTGTCATGTGACTTTTGACCTTGTCCACCCCACTCCAACACCAACACCTCCACATCATTGAACCAGATCATACTGATCTACCTCAATGCCATTTTCTTGCATTACCCACATATTTTTCATATCTCAAAATCTATTTATCTCTACCCTGAGTATTGTCACTGACTGAGCTTCCACAACTCTCTCAGATGCAGTATTCAATTTTACTCAGGGAGTCCAAGTTTCTATGGCAACATGCACATGGAGTTGTAGATAGTGAAGGTAGAAGCATAGCAAGGTTATGGCACAGAAATAAACCATTCAGCCCATCGTGTCTGCGCCGACTGAGAAAAATACTAGCCATTCATTCTAAACTCACCTTGCTGTGTGTGCTCCACAGCCTTTCGGGTGCAGATCCAGGTTCAATTTCAATGAAATGAAGGTTTTTACCTGAACCACCAAACTGGGCAGTGAAGTCCAAGTACCCACTACCATCTGGATGAAAAGGGTTTTACTTATACACCCTTCTAGTCCTTCTACCATTCACCTTAAAGCTGTGGCTCCTGAGGAATCAAACCATTCACCTGTATCCAAAATGGAAGAGAACCTGGGAGCAGGACCTCAGAGGATCACCTGTATGATTCCCTTGGACTGCCTAGACCCGAGGATGTAAATTCCTGGGAGGAGTTGCCCACAGATTTGCCAGTAGTGAAGTAGTTGAGAGGGGTTTAAGTGCAGAGATCCAGGCACCAGACAGCAGAAACATTTTGGTTAGAATGGGGTATTTTAATTTTTCCACAGAGGAGGAGAAGCAGAGTATCTGAAGTAGTAAAGACAATGCATTTGTAGGTTGAATAGGCTGGGGCTGCTTTCCCTGGAGCGTCGGAGGCTTAGGGGTGACGTCATAGAGGTTTATAAAATCATGAGGGGCATGGATAGAGTAAATAGATAAGGTCTTTTTCCCTGGAGTGGGGGAGTCCAGAATGAAAGGTCATCAGTTCAGGGTGAGAGGAAAAATATGTAAAAGGGACCTCAGGGGCAACTTTTAATGCAGAAGATGGTGGATGTTTGGATTGAGCTGCCAGAGGAAGTGTTGGAGGCTGGTACAATTACAGCATTTAAAAGGCATCTGGATGGGTATTTAAATAAGAAGGATTTAAAGAGATATGGACCAAGTTCTGACAAATAGGACTAGATTAGGTTGGGATAACTGGTCGGCATGGATGAGTTGGTACGAAAGGTCTGGTTCTATGCATTACATCTCCACGACTGTACTCAGGATAATTTTCGAGAACAATAAACATATGACTATCTTCGTAAAAAGAGCAATAGCAAACCATAAACTAGTATTACAGTCTGATTCTCTTTTTACTTAACATCTTTGGTGATCAATGTCAGAACATAAAGGGCTAAATTAACTAAAACTTTGCATATGCCTGGCTTGTACTGAGCATAGCTAGATAACTGGAATTAATGTGCAAGTAGGGCTTAATCCAATAGATTTATGAACAAGCATGATCCGTTCTGTAATTCCATTTGCCTGCCTCATCCAAATCTGGCAATATCTGTGGAGAGAAAACAAAGTTAACATTTCATGTCCACTGACCCTCCTTCAGAAACCGGATTCAAAAATGTTAAATGTTTTGCAGATGCTGCCGGACCAGCCGACTTTCTCCTGAAATTTCAGTATTTCTTTGTTTCAGGTCTCCAGCATCCACAGTTCTTTGTTTTATTTTGATCCCGATCCCTTGATCTCCACTAACAGAGTCCCATCAGTTGCAAGTTGAAAATTTGAGTTGACCCTGGGGGGAAATGGTAGGGTCACACTTTTAAATCCCAGGGCAGCAGCAGCTGAAGGGATTTAAATTTAAATGAATGAATCAGCAACATAGGGCTACTCTCAGTAAATGACCATGGCGCCTATTATCAGAATTAAAAATCCCACAACACCAGGTTATAGTCCAACAGGTTTATTTGGAAGCACTGGCTTTCGAGGCACTGCCTCTTCATCAGGTGGTTGTGGAGCAGGACCAGAAGAGACAGAATTTATAGCAAACGGGTTACAGTGTCATGGAGCTGTAATGATATATCAAACGCTTAGATTAAGTCTTGCATTTTTTAGGATGGGATATGCTGGTTTAGGTTCTTTAATATGTAAATTTGAAAACTTCTTTAAGTTACATTCTCAAGGTGGCTTCTGTTTATCTAACAATAGGTGTTACCTTAGCTCAGACAATGTATTAAAGGTATGAATTAAAAGTCTGTCCCAATGTTGAGTCAGTTTTATTTCTAAAGTGGGACTTTCAGAATCCTACATGAAGTTTTGCAGTTTTTGAACAAAATAAAATGTAATTCTGCAACTTACAGATCCACCCCATAAATTTCACCAACACCTTCCACCCTGCCCTCAAGTTCACCTGGACAATCTCAGACACCTCCCTCTCCTTCCTGGACCTCTCCATCTCCATCAACGGTGACTGTCACAACATGAATATCTTCTACAAACCCACTGACTCCCACAGCTACCTGGATTACACCTCCACCCACTCTCCCTCCTGTAAAAATGCTATCCCTTATTCCTATTTCCTCTGCCATGCCGCATCTGCTCCCAGGAGGACCGGTTCCACCACAGAACACACCAGATGGCCTCCTTCTTTAAAGACTGCAATTTCCTCTCCCACGTAGTTGATGATGCCCTCCAGCACATCTCATCCACTTCCCACACCTCTGCCCTTGAACCCCACCTCTCCAACCACAACAAAGACAGAACCCCCCCTGGTCTTCACCTTCCACCGTACCAACCTCTGGATATATTGTATCATCCTCCGCCATTTCCGCCACCTACAAACGGACCTCACCACCAGAGATATATTTCCCTCCACACCCTTATCTGCATTCCGTAAAGACCATTCCCTCCACAACTCTCTTGTCAGGTCCACGCCCCCGCCCCCCAACAACCCACCCTCCTCTCCTGGCACCTTCCCCTGCCACCGCAGGAATTGCAATACCTGCGCCCACACCTCCCCCTCACCTCCATCCAAAGCCGCAAGGAGCCTTCCACATCCATCAAAGTTTCACCTGCACTTCCACATGTCATTTACTGCATCCATTGCTCCCGATGTGGTCTCCTCTACGTTGGGGAGACAGGATGCCTTAGTGAGTTTTGAGAAAATTTGTAGCTCAGGTTGAGGTTCTTGATGTAGGTTTGCTCGCTGAGCTGGAAGGCTTATTTCCAGACGTTTCGCCACCCTACTAAGTAACATCTTCAGTGGGCCTCTGGGCGAAGCATTGTTCATGATTTCTGCTTTCTATTTATATCATGGTAGCCCACAAACCCACCAACAAACGAAAACAGCAGCTAATGAACTTGAAAGACCCTGTACAGACAACAAGCAAAACTAATGTCATTTACAAAATACAGTGCAAGGACTGTAACAAACACTACATTGGACAAACAGGCAGAAAACTAGCCACTGGGATACATGAACACTAACTAGCCACAAAACGACATGACCCTCTCTCACTAGTATCTTTACATCCAGATGAGGAAGGACACCACTTTGACTGGCACAAAACATCCATCCTAGGACAAGCCAAACAGAGACACACGAGAATTCCTAGCAGCGTGACATTCCAACCAGAACTCTATCAACAAACACAGCGAGTTAGACCCCATCTACCACCCCTGAGAAAAAGAACAGGGAATGACACTACCAACCCAAAGAAACCCAAAACATATAAATAGAAAGCAGGAATCATGAACAGTGCTTTGCCCAGAGGCCCACTGTAGATGTTACCTAGTAGGGTGACGAAATGTTTGGAAATGAACCTTCCAGCTCAGCCAGCAAACCTACATCCAGACAGGATGCCTACTTGCAGAATGCTTCAGAGAACATCACCGGGACACCCTGCACCAACCAACCCCACCGCCCCATGGCCGAACGCTTCAACTCTCCCTCCCACTCCGCCAAGGGCATGCAGGTCCTGGACCTTGCCCATCGCCAAACCCCAACCACCCAATGCCTGGAGGAGGAACACCTCATCTTCCACCTTGGGACCGTCCAACTGCACAGGATCAATGTCAACAGTTTCCTCATTTGCCCTCCCTCCCCTAATCCCAGATCCAAACTTCCAACTTGGCACCACCCTCATGACCTATCCTACTTGTCCATCTTTCTTCCCATCTATCCGGTCCACCCTCCTCTCCAACATATCACCATTACCCCCACCTTCATCTACCTATGACACTCTTAGATACCTTCCCTCCTGTCCACCACCTCCCATTTATCTCTCAGCCCCTTCGGTTCATAAGCCTTATTCCTGATGAAGGGCTTATGCCCGAAACATCAATTCTCCTGCTTTTCAGATGCTGCCTGACCTGCTGTGCTTTTCCAGCACCACACTCTAGACTCCAATCTCTCTCTATAACTCAGGCCTACTATTCCGGGCAACATCCTCGAAAATCGTCTTTGCATTCTTTCCAGTTTAACTATGTCTTTCCTACAATAGGGTGACCAAAACTAAACAATACTCCAAGTGTCGCCTCGCCAACGACTTATACAACTGTAATATAGTGTCCCAACTCCTATACTCAATGCCTTGATCGATGAAGGCCAGCATGCTAAATGCCTTCTTTACCACCCTGTCAACCTGCGACACCACTTTCAAGGAACTACATACTTGTACTCCTCAGTCCCTTTGTTCCACAACACTCCTCAGGACCTTACTATTTACTGTACAAGTCCTAACTTGGTTTGACTTTCCAAAGTGAAACACCTCACACTTATCTATATTAAATTGCATTTGCCAATCCTCAGCCCACTTCCCCATCTGATCAAGATCCCTCTTAATTTTTGGTAACTTTCCTTGCCATCAACGATACCTCCTAATTTTATATCATTCACAAACTTATTAATCATGGCTTGTGCATTCACATCCAGTTCATTTATCTGAATAACAAAAAAGATCCCAGCATGCACCCCTGTGACACACCACTCATCACAGGAATATAACCTTCAACCATCAGCCTCTGCTTCCTACCGTCAAACCAATTTTGAATCCAGTTAGCTAGCTCTCCCTCTGAGGTGTTGTTCCTCCAATTTGCGCTTTGGTTCGTTGTGGCAATGGAGGATGGTCATGTCAGAAAGGGAGTGGGAAGGGGAATTAAAACGGGCGGTGACTGGGAGGTCAGTCAGCCCCTGTGGGCCCAGCTGAGATGCTCGGTGAACCATTCCTTAAGTTTACGTAGAGAAGACCACATCGGGAGCACCTGATGCAGTAAACCAGTTTGGGGGAGAGGCAGGTGAACATCTGTTTCACTTGGAAGGACTGTTTGAGGCCCTGGATGGAGGTGAGGGGATGCTGTACCAGCAGATTAGATTAGATTAGATTAGATTACTTTACAGTGTGGAAACAGGCCCTTCGGCCCAACAAGTCCACACCGACCCGCCGAAGCGCAACCCACCCATACCCCTAGATTTACCCCTTTAACCTAACACTACGGGCAATTTAGCATGGCCAATTCACCTAACCTGCACATCTTTGGACTGTGGGAGGAAACCGGAGCACCCGGAGGAAACCCACGCTGACACGGGGAGAATGTGCAAACTCCACACAGTCAGTCGCCTGAGTCGGGAATTGAACCCGGGTCTCTGGCGCTGTGAGGCAGCAGTGCTAACCACTGTGCCACCGTGCCGCCCAGGTTTTGCATTTTTTTTCTGGTTGCAGGGGAAGGTACTTGGGGGTTCAGGATGGTAGTGGGGAGCGTGACCCAAACCAAGGAGTGTTGAAGAGAACGGTCCTTGCAGAAGGCAGGGGCAGGTGAGGAGAGGAAGATGTTCTTGGTGGTGGGGTCTAGTTGGAGTTGGTGAAAGTGTTTAAGGATGATGCATTGGATGCGGAGACTGATAGGATGGTAGGTAAGGACAAGGAGGACTCTGTTTTTATTGTTTGGTGGGGGGTTTGAGCAGTGGAATGGGGAATGGAGGTGTTGCAGTGGAGGGCTGTCTGGGTGACATCATCCTAAAACTCCGCAACCAATGCATCAACAGTCCTTGGTTTGCGCCATTCTCCCCACCAACCCCACTGAACCCCCAGGTACCTTCCCCTGCAACCAGAAAGGATGTAAAGCCTGCCAGTACACCACCTCCCTCACCTCCAGGACCCCAAACAGTCCTTCTAGGTGAGACAGAGGTTCACCTGCCTTTCCTCCAACCCAGTTTACTGCATCAGGTGCTCCCGATGTGGTCTTCTCTCGTTCCTCCATTACCGAGAACCTTCTGGTTATTATTTGACTTTGGAATCCACTTTTGTTAGTTGCAGCAGCTAGAGCAGTGAGAGTGAGGACCAGGGGCTGCCAGAGGGTAAATTTCCCATTTGAATACTCACCTTATGGAATCAGCGGCCTCCCGTGGGAGTGGTGAGAGCGAGGAGCTGAGTGGGAGCGGTCAAATTGCACTCTGGGAAGATGACTGACTTGATATATTTAGGCAGTGGCTAACCCTAACACTACACCCTCCTCCTCTAAGCAAAAAGAAAGACTCTGGTGTCATAGAGTCATAGAGATGTACAGCACGGAAACAGACCTTTCAGTCTAGTCCCACCTGCCAGCACCCAGCCCATATCTCTCCAAACCCTTCCTATTCATATACCCATTCAGATGCCTTTTAAATGTTGCAATTGTACAGCCTCCACGACATCCTCTGGCAGCTCATTCCACACATACCACCCTCTGTGTGAAAATATTGCCCCTTAGGTCTCTTTTATATCTTTCCCCTCTCACCCTAAACCTATGCCCCTCTAGTTCTGAACTCCCCCACACCAGGGAAAAGACTTTGTCTATTTACCCTATCCATGCCCCTCATGATTTTGTAAACTTCTATAAGGTCACCCCTC
>NC_057729.1:606656-609380 GCF_004010195.1 Chiloscyllium plagiosum | reverse complement strand
CTTGCCTTTCCAAATACATGTACATCCTGTCCCTCAGGATTCCCTCTATCAACTTGCCCACCACCGAGCTCAGGCTCACCAGTCTATAGTTCCCTGGCTTGTCTTTACCGCCCTTCTTAAACAGTGGCACCACGTTTGCCAACCTCCAGTCTTCCAGCACCTCATCTGTGACTATCGATGATACAAATATCTCAGCAAGAGGTCTATCAATCACTTCACTAGGTTCCCACAGAGTTCTAGGATACACCTGATGATGTCCTGTGGATTTATCCATTTTTATGCATTTCAAGACATCCAGCACTTCCTCCTCTGTAATATGGACATTTTTTTTAAGATGTCACCATCTATTTCCCTACATTCTATATCTTTCATGTCCTTTTTCACAGTAAATACTGATGCAAAATGTTCATTTAGTATCTCCCCCATTTTCTGCAACTCCACACAAAGGCCGCCTTGCTGATCTTTGAGGAGCCCTATTCTCTCCCTAGTTACCCTTTTGTACTTAATGTATTTAAAAAAGTATACTCCTACTGCCTTTATACTCTTACAGGGATTCACTCGGTCTATCCTGTCTCTACATGAAATATGCTTCCTTCTTTTTCTTAACCAAACCCTCAATTTCTTTAGTCATCATTCATTCCCTATATTTACCAGCCTTCTCTTTCACTCTAACAGAAATATGCTTTCTCTGAACTCTCGTTATTTCATTTCTGAAGGCTTCCCATTTTACAGCTATGCCCTTTACATGTAAACATTTGACCCAATCAACTTTTGAAAGTTCTTGCCTAATACCGTCAAAATTGGCCTTTCTCCAATTTAGAACTTCAACTTTTAGATCTGGTCTATCCTTTTCCATCGCTATTTTAAAACTAGTAGAATTACAGTTGTTGGCCCCAAAGTGCTCCCCCACTGACACCTCAGTCACCTGCCCTGCCTTATTTCCCAAGAGTAGGTCAAGGTTTACACCTTCTCTAGTTAAAACAGTGATTGCTGCTCCTGGAATTCAAGGAAATCACCTCCAACACCTAAAACTTTCTTGTACATGCTTAACAAATCCCTCTCCATCTAAACCTTTAACACTATGGCAGCCTCAGTCGATGTTTGGAAAGTTAAAATCCCCGACCATAATCACCCTATTATTCTAACAGATAGCTGAGATCTCCTTACAAATTTGTTTTTCAATATCCCTCTGACTATTAGGGGGTCTATAATACAATCCCAATAAGGTGATCATCCCTTTCTTACTTCTCAGTTCCACCCAAATAACTTCCCTGGTGCATTTCCGGGAATATCCTCCCTCAGCACAGCTGTAATGCTAACCCTTATCAAAAATGCCACTCCCCCTCCTCTCTTGCTTCCCTCTCTATCCTTCCTGTAGCATTTGTATCCTGGAACATTAAGCTGCCAGTCCTGACCATCCCTGAGCCATGTTTCTGTAATTGCTATGATATCCCAGTCCCATGTTCCTAACCATGCCCTGAGTTCATCTGCCTTCCCTCTTTGGCCTCTTGCATTGAAATAAATGCAGTTTATCAGTCCTACCTTGTTGTCTGCTTTGTCCCTGCCTGCCCTGACTGTTTGACTTGCTTCTATTCTCAACTGTACCAGTCTCAGATTGATCTCTTTCCTCACTATCTCCCTGGGTCCCATCCCCCCACCTTACTAGTTTAAATCCTCCCAAGCAGTTCTAGCAAATTTCCCTGCCAGTATATTAGTCCCCTTCCAATTCAGGTGCAATCCGTCCTTCTTGTACAGGTCACTTCTACCCCAGAAGAGATTCCAATGATCCAAAAATGTGAATCCTTCTCCCATACACCAGCTCCTCAGCCATGCATTCATCTGCTCTATCATTGTATTCCTACCCTCACTAGCTCGTAGAACTGGGAGTAATCCAGATATTACTACTCCTGAGGAACTCTTTTTAAAATTTCTGCCTAACTCTCTGTAATCTCCCTTCAGAATTGCATTCTTTTCCCTTCCTATGTCATTGGTTCCAATGTATACAATGACCACCTGCTGGCCCCCCTCCCCAGTGAGAACATTCTGCACCCTCTCTGAGACATCCTTGTTTCTGGCACCAGGGAATCAACACACCATTCTGATTTTTCACTGCTGTCCACAAAAACGTCTTTCTGTACCTCGGACTAGAGAATCCCCTAACATAATTGATCTCTTGGGAACTGACGTACCCCTCATTGCATTAGAGCCAGTCTCAATACCAGAAACTTGGCTGTTCGTGCTATGTCCCCCTGAGAACCCATCACCTCCTACAACGGCATTTATTGCAGATATATAATCCTCAGTAACCCGTAAACTCTCCCTAAACTCCCACATCCGATAAGAAGAGCATATCACTCTACTAAAGGCCATTTTTGCTCCTTCACAGCCTACAGACCCAGAAAATAATACCATCTTATTCCTCTACAAAACACTGCTCCAGGTTAAATTAATAGTTATGGCTTATATTTTAAATTTAATCAAGAAACCAATCTCAATAAAACATATAATCAAGAAAGAACCCACCCTACTAACTACTGCAGACTTACTGTAAGGCCACACTTAAATACTTATTTCTGTTTCTGTGCCGTGACCTCTCCCAAACAGGTTTCTCCAAGATTAGTTGTGAATTTCACTGTTTGCTACTTTTCCCAGACACACTCTGATATCCAGCGATACATGAATTCAACAGCAAAGGCAGTAACTGTGCAGGTTTTGTCAGTTTTT